>NC_034016.1:5384725-5655573 GCF_000346465.2 Prunus persica | reverse complement strand
CCCCCCCCAACACGGGCGTTGACCAGCTTGTTCAAAAAACACGTAAGTGAAAACGACTTGGAAAATTTGTAACCCAAACAGGTCTACTAGTATCTGAGAGGACTTGCTTCTTATTGCTACTTTTCTTACAAAAACATAACTAGACATACTTGTTCTATATGAACATGTTAACTAGACATACTTGTTACAAAAACATAATCTTAACCATATTAATACTGTAAAATAGCTAGAAAACCAAATCAAATCAGTGGAAAATTTTTGTGAATAAAACTTCATGAGCATGCAAAATGGGCTGTAATTAACTTTAGGCTATAGCTGAACCTTTTGGTGAGTAAAACTTTATGATCTTACAAACTAGGGCACTGGCTCAATTTGAAAAACTTTTGGTGAATGAAACTGAATGAGCTTATAAAATAGGGCAGTGAGTGTGAAGTCCAAAAACTGTACATCATTTCTCCCACTTGGGCAAAACACTCGCGACTTGGATACTCTTGAACCGAATATCGTTAACCTCAAAACATGTGGTTACTAATTAGTATACATTGATATAATATCATTAACCTCAAAATACTTAGAATCAAACTAGAGACATAAAGCTTCACATAACAGAAATTTAGAGTCTATTTAATGGTCTAAAATGAGCTACAAACTTCACTTTATAAAACCTGCCGGCACAAAACTTTCCTAAAATATATAATTTAAAACATCTTTATTCCCACAACCTAAACCCGCAATTTTGTTAGCCTAATGTCATTTCTCATGAGCCTAAGTCTGTGTAGTTGTGCTTCCTCTGTAACACCCCGACTCCAAATTTAATTCATATTTTAAATTATTTAAGTGAATTTACAAATTTACCTTTAGGGTAGGGGCAAATTGGACATTTTCTTGCCCGGAAAGTGTTTGGGGCAGTGAATAGTATTTTTGGATAAGTTGCACAGAGACGAATTCGTAGACACGCGGTAGGCTTAATTCGAAATTGTAACGAAGAAGTTACGCTCAAAATATCGATAATGGCAAAATCGTAAATATTTTAAAATTTGTGTTTAAAATATATGACTTCTCTCTCTCTCTCTCTCTCTCTCTCTCTCTCTCCCTGCGGCTGAAACCCACCTCCCCGATTCTATTTTTCGCCGGAATTTCAGACGGCATGAACTTTGTCGTCCGACCTCCATTTCAGGTGCCGTTTCTTGCAAAAGATTCCTCTCTTCCTCCTCTACCCAGCCCACCCCTTTTCTCCGATCGAAAACCCGGCAAACGGCGGTGGCAACGACGTGAAAAACCAGCCAAAATTGTCGACGTCACCGGCGACGTTTCCGGCCATCGCAGGCCGCGCCGTCGCTTGGAACAGGTAGCTCTCCTCCCCTCTTAGCTATTTCCTAGGTTGTGCGACGACAATGGTGGCGGTGGTCGCCGGATCGAAGCCGTGAAGTTTCGAGTTAAACCGTGAGTTTCCGACGCCGATTCCGGCCACTTGCCGTCCGAATTGGACTTGGCCATAGTTGAATAAAGTGTTCCACTCATCGAGTAGAACCTGTAGCTGGGAGGGTGGCTTGTAATTTGGAGATTTTCTGGTGAAGCTTTATCGCTTTGGACACCCACGCGCTGTCAGAGCGTGGCGGCGCGTGGGCACTGTAGCAGAGGGGCATTATTGTCCCAATGTGATCTCCTGGTTGTCACGAGTACGTAGAATTTCACGGATCTCAATTCGGACATCATTTGACTATAGAACGGATTTTCGCATATTGTGCGTTATTCGGGTTCGATAGATTTTGACCATTGGATTGTTTCCCAATTAAAATATGTTGTTCTAAGTATTCATAGGATCGTGTAGGACTTCACGGATCGTGAATCGAAGCCCCGGATATTCTGATTCAATAACTTAAAGTTTGCGTTTATAATAACCGTCCGATCGTGCGATCGTAAGCGATCTAACCGTCCGTTTCGGAGTGGGTCCCGTTGGCCCGGTTGACCCGAATTGGAAAGTTTGACCGCCGGTTGACCGAGTGTCTCCCGAAGTTGTTCCATCGTCCAAATTGGGTAGTTGGACCTTAGAACGTCTCATTCCTAGTACACTTACTAGAAACCTGGGAAATTAGGATATTTAATTCAAAGTATTCGTTCGAAACGCTTCGTATTAATCTCGTATACGTATTCTGAAATAGGTACTCCGACCACGCATAGCAGCAAGCAGGACTACTTGTGAATGGACTTTGTTTTCAAATCTTATGCATGGTTTTATTGATGAAAGATTTATGCATAATGTTTTTAATGATTTATTGAATATATTATATTCATGGGTTGAATTTGATGTTTGTATAACACTTTGGCATAGTTGGGTATGAAAGTATATTTTATATGGATTTTGGGAAATATTATGCATAATGTTTTAAATGGTGTTTTGGGATATATTATTTATGCAATTGTTGAAAGTGATATTTTTATGAGGCATTGGAAATATATTTGGGTTTTGACATATTTCAATATCTTGAGTATGAATATATGGATTTTGAGGATTTCTATATATGTTTGGCTATGTGTGGGGTACTTGGGTTGTTCAGATGAGATTGTGGAAAGTGGTGAGTATAGAATGTCAGTTTGGAGTGCTATAAGCACTACCCTATGTACCTCCCCGGATTTGGAACTTGGATACGGAAACTTGAGATACTTGGAATTGTCGGAACCCGAGGCATCCTTGACGGGATGTTGCTGTAGACCCTTGATTGGGTAGTCTACGCGCGTAAGACTGGTCACAGACGTACGGGTTTTGAGGCTATCGACGGTACGTGCTGGCTGAGAGTTGGTCCCCCAGTTGGACGGCTCGTTCCCTAGTCACATGGTAGATTGATGACTTTTCATGAGGACTCTACCAGGGTGACTAGTCAAACAATCCCCCGATTGGATTGTTTCCCCAGTACAACTAGGTGATGGTCATATTTATATTTTCTATATATATATCTCTTATATTATATATTTATATATATATAATTCATTCATTCTTGTTTTTCGGTGAGGATACTTCCTTGCCGGTCGTGCCAATGGGTACTCTTTCGAGACTTTAGTTTTTGGGATTTATAAGTTTTGGATGGTGGGTTTTGTAAAGCGTTCTTTATGGATTTCGAACTTGGCATCTGGTATTGATTTGTTTTGATATATATTATATATATATATATACTTGAGTATGATGGTTTTGAGATGCATGGGATTTCTTGCATAGTTTTCTAAACGGTGGGGTTATATTACGTTGGTTTACACTGAACTGAATTTATTTTTGTCCACTCACAATTTTCTGTTTTGCGCCCCCCAGCCAGTAGTTGACTGAGCTCCACAGCAGAGCCTGATCGTGCGCTTCCGAGCCTTGAACCTTCGTAGGACTCTTTCTTCATGTTATTCCCTTTGAACCCTGTTTTGTTGAAATTGAAGTTCTTAGACATGCTCTGTTATCACCCCTGTTAGGGTTTGATTTGTGAGGCCGAAGGCCATTTTATTGTAAACTGTTTATTCGCTTTAAAGCATGCTGCTGGTTGGGATTATTTTGTATTTGTATTTTTATGCAGGTTGAATTTTATTGGGTTGTTCAATTTACAGGGGAGACTCTGCCAAAATTTTGGTAGAGAGTCTCGGTTTTTAGTAAGTGGGCTTGGCATCGGGGTGATGTCAGAACAAAGACGGAATTCGCCCCGGTTTCTGGGAAATTCTGGGACGGGTCCTGTCAGCTTCCTCTGCTGGCAGCATTGGTTCTTTAGTCTTTAATGCAAGGTCCAACTCCATAATTTCAAGAACAATAACCAAATCCAGTTTCCACGTCCTGTAGTTTATTCCTATAAGTAGTTCTTATGCAAAACTGTCATTCACTGAATATGCAAATGTGAAAATCTTTATCCCATATCTGTATCGTATTCTCACCTGTAGACAGAGTATATGATGTTTTCTTTATTATAACACCAACACATGATTACCATATGAATTAGCTTTATAAAAAACTTTCACCCTTAGGCAGAAAGATTTTATTATTCATATGCATCATATATATTGTATTATACCACTATCATTCGAACCACATAGAACGGTCTTGCTTTGGCATGAACTTTTCTACATGTTATGAATTACAATGCAAGTATGCCCATATTTCGCCTGAATATCCGCCACTTGATTTGTTTCCCAACATGCATGACATAAGGAGGATGATTTAAAATTTTAAAGCGACTTTTAAATATCTTCAATAAGTATACGAAACGTTCAAGGAGTGACATGTATCTGTTTCTATTTTTTGCTTTGAATTCATTTCTCTTTGTAATTAATCACGGATGGAATTGGAATTTGAACACCTCAACCCAAAAAGAGGATTTACAAGCTGCCAAACAAAATTGTTGTTTTGCAGAGGTCAAGTAGAAACCAAAACTCATCTATCCTTTTGGTTTGGACATGTAAGCCTTTCTTTCTATGCTCAAACACATGCACAAAGACACCTGTTTGGTATCAAACATTGAACCTTGCAAAATTCATCATCCAACCTAACTAGCACTGACATTTTCTATCCTTAAGAACCACAATAAAAATTAAGCTTCCTCTATCCAATCTATCAAAACCATGGCTTCTTCGTCATCATCATCTTCATCTTCTTTGCTGCTCTTTCTCTCTCTACTTCTCCATCTACCTTATATAACTTCTTCCAATATTATCACCATACCCATCTCACATTTACCTAAAAACCCACATCCAGATCCTTACCAGCACCTCAGCTACTTAGCAAATTCCTCTTTAAAAAGAGCCCACCACCTCAAAAATCCCCAAACTACCCCTCCCCATACCAACACCAAAACCCCACTCTTCTCCAACAGCTATGGAGGCTACTCTATACCCCTGAGCTTTGGCACCCCTCCCCAAACCCTCCCCTTCATCATGGACACTGGCAGTGATTTAATTTGGTTCCCTTGCAGCAAAAACTACCAGTGCATCAATTGCTCCACTTACTACAACACCGCCAAAATCAAATCTTTTATTCCCAACTTCTCCTCATCTTCCAAACTCCTTGCCTGCTTGAACCCCAAATGCGCTCTGCTTCACCAAAAAATTCAGTGCCCAGATTGCAAACTTGGTTCGAAAAACTGTACCCGGGGCTGCCCTTTGTACAAAATCGTCTACGGCTCTGGCACAACAATTGGAATTCCACTCTCTGAAACGCTGCACCTCCCGACCCGACGCGTACCTGATTTCCTTGTGGGCTGCTCCATTCGCTCTACCCACCAACCCGCCGCTGGCATTGCTGGGTTGGGCCGCGGCCCAACTTCTCTCTCTTCCCAATTAGCCGTCAAAAAATTCTCCTACTGCCTTCTCTCTCGCCTCTTCGACGACACTAACAAAAGCAGCTCATTGGTCCTCGTCGGCGGCAAAGACTCCGTCAAGAAAACTAAAGGCGTCAGCTACACGCCGTTTGTGAAAAACCCAGAAGTCCCCAAGAAGCCTTTCTCCACCTATTACTACGTCGGCCTCCGCCGCATCAATGTGGGAGGGCGGCGCGTGAAGATTCCGTACAGATACCTGAGGCCTGACAAGAACGGCTCCGGCGGGACCATGGTCGATTCCGGGACCACATTCACGCTGATGGCGCATGAAGTGTTCGAGCGCGTGACGGGAGAGTTGGAGAAGCAGATGAAGGGCTACAAGAGGGCGGAGGAAGCGGAGACTTTGACTACGTTAAGGCCGTGCTATAATTTTTCTGGGATCGAAACGCCGGAGTTTCCAAGCGTGACGTTTCACTTCAAGGGAAGGGCTGAGATGGTGCTGCCGTTGGAGAATTATGTGGCCCCGGTCGGTGGGAAGGTGCTGTGCTTCACGATTCTGAGTGATAATGGGCCTATAATCTCGTCTGGGCCTTCTATTGTTCTGGGGAGTTTCCAAATGCAGAATTATCATGTGGAGTATGATTTGCAGAATGAGAGGTTTGGGTTCAAGCAACAGGAATGCAACTGATGTCTTTTCTTCTTTCTTTTTTTTTTTCATTTTTTTTTTCTATCAAAGAATAAATCTGTGCAAAATGAGAGAATCAAACCTCTGGGTGAAAGCATGGAGGGAAGATAGAATATCACTGCTGTTGCCGTATGATATCATCAACATCTGGGTGAAAGTTTGGAGGGATATTCCATTCATGTGAAGATAAAAGTTGTCAAACTCCATGTGGTTTGACTTTGGTATGCTCATCTCTCTCTACCATACCTTTCACAAATTTAGCTCTAAATATTTGCATATGTTGGCACCAATATAGCCGTAATTACATTTAGTTTTTTACATACACAACCAATAAACATGGCTCTTAATTTCTTGCAGGAGCTAAAAAAAAATTGAGACCCACATTTGCTACGTAAGAATTAACAGATTTATTAATGATTTGAGTAACGGAGAGTCTCATTTGTAGAGTTTCTATAAATTTGGGTACCAATTGAACGAGTCTTTAAATTGAATAAGAGTTTGTAATAACCCCGTCATTTGGGGAATTTACTATAGTTGATATAATAAATGCTAACGGAAATGTTGCTCCTTCTATAACTTATATGTTATTGGTTACATAGTAGAAGTACTACTTGTTTGTATATGAAAGATGAACGGAGCTAAATTAAATGCATCAAGTATTACATCTAATTAAATCTGTTTACATTATCGCACTCCCAATAAATCTAATTAAATATGTGGTTATCCAAGTCTGAGTGGGTGTTGACCAGCTTATTGAAAAAATGCGTAAGTGAAAACGACTTGGAAAATTTGTAACCCAACAAACAAGAACCCCAAATCCACTGGAACAAAGCCTTAAAATTGGTAAAACATAAAACTAAAAAATCCCCAATAACGAACTCCACTGCTCGCACTTCGCACTCATCGAACCCAAACTCCCATCCAAGGGAACAACAACCACACATTAGATGAAACCGAATGTGGGTAAAATGAGACTGATTCCACAGCTAAATCTGACATATAAAAAGGTAGTTCGATCTGTCTGATGTGCGGAATAGGGGTACTTTAAATGAAACAAAAAATCGGATTTGGCAAAGCACCGAGTCGAAACTCTACCAATCTTCCGATTAGAATTAAGATGCGAACACGCGTGTTGAGGATGAATAGCTGCAAGCTTGGATTGAGGTTAGAATTATTGAGGAAGGAGAAGAGAGGAGTAAAGCAAGTGATATGGGCGAGAGTGGTGGGAATCTGGGGTATGAGGACCATGGAGGTGAAAAAGGATGAAAAACCAATATAAGGCCCCATTTGGTTCTTGAGAAATGAGACTTGGGAATGGGAATTCAATTGCTTTCCCATGTTTGGTAAGTACAAGCATGAGAAATGGTTGCCTGGCACATGGGAAAGTAGGGGGGAAAGTGAAACCCTCCTCTCAACTTGGGTTTTGTTTTCCCTCCTCATGGGAAAGTTTGGGAAAATGAGCCAACATTCAATGCACAATTTTCATGACTATTTTGTCCCCATGAACAATTTAGAATTACAATATATCATTAAATGCATTCTTTTTTTATTTAATTTAACATGGGTATAATTGGAAAATTATACAAAATTTGTTTTCCATTCCTACTCAAAACAAATATGGGAAAGGAAACAAAATGAAATCTCCCGGTTTCTTTCCCGACATTATCAAACGTAGGAAAGGAATCTTTCATTCCCATTCTTTAGGAAATGACATGAGAATTGATTTCCCCTGAAATCCATTCCGTGAACCAAATGGGGCCTAAAGGTTGGAGATTTCTGTGAAATCCAGGGCTAAAAGGGGTTGGAGAGGAAAGAGAAAACAAAAACAACATAAATGAAATGGCATAAAGCCCTGCACTACTGAGATAGAGCTCAGAGAAACACCCACTATGGGTGGAAAATTGCCACCGACTCTCAAAACTGGGAGAGCGACAGAGCACATGGGATCGTCTAATCATCCGTCAAGTGGTTCCGCCATTAATGCCAAATTGGAGGTAGGATTTCAATCATTCCCACCAACTCCAACAACACAAAAGTAGCTTAGAAGTGATTGAAAGCTTTTGCACCTGAGCTTAGCTTCTAGCTCTGGTAATGTCACCTCCTCAAAGTCTCAGATTTGCTGATTCAAATTGATAACATTTCCATAAAATATTAACTAGCTTAATGCTCATTGATTAACATATAATCAATGAGTAGCAATATAGAAATACATCTACTGCTTTTTCAAGATATATCGATTAAGCATGCATTTTAATGAATCTTATATAAATTCCCCTTCCCTTCCTAAGTACAAATTCTAAGCATCATACATGAAAAAGATTATTTAACTATAAAGGATCAAAGAAATTTGTATACTAGTAATACAAAACGATGAATGCATTAATAGATTAACTTAAATTCTTAACTACCACAAATACATTATAGAAGTGGTGAAAATAAAATTAACCTATTGATCATGTGAAGTGGAAATTATATACATTGAAGAATATAATAGTTGAGAATTGAAAGATAAAACCTAGAACTTTATTTCATAATGGTGTTTCCTCCTCAACATAATTTAACTAGACATAAATAAAATAGCAAACTAAATAAAAGATAAGAACGAAAAATAAAGAGGAGAATGAAAAATTGCATCATCAACCCCTTAGTTCCTTGCCTCACGGCTCCCAAGGTTCTCTCCAATTATATTGCCATTTTTCCTCCCTCTACAAACTAGATAAAACTAATGACAACATGAAAACTAAAAGAAGAAAAACTAAAATGGAAAGTGCCCCTGGATCCTTGCCTCTCGGCTCCCCAGGGTCTTTTCTCTACTGGTCTATACCTACTTTATTTGGTGCCCAAGAATTGCAGTCTTTCTCCCTTTGCGTTGCTCTCTATTTATCAAGGCTGAAGTCCTTTGCTGAAGCTCTTAATTCCTCACACCCCATGGCTTCTGGTGTGCATTCCCACGCCTAATTCTTTAAACCAATTCAGACAAAAAAAAAAAAATTTATTTAAACCAATTGTCCATTGCTTTTCAGTCCTTGTTGCTGGAGATTCAAGCGGGTTTTCTTTAATTCCTGCAGCTGCAGCCACTTCTTTTGCTCATCACGTGCACGCCCATATGCACACGCAACTTGCCACGCAAGAAGGTCAAAACGAACCCGTAAAACGTACTGGCTCTATGAACCCACGCTTACTGACCTGTTAAGTGCCATCTAGCCCAGCCATAGCCTATTATAACGCAGTAGAACTCAAGCATAAGCACGCCAAATAAGCATGCAACGCCAAGCGAAACACCGCTATTTTGATACCAAGCAATGCTACAAACTTAAGTATGCCCAAGCCACGCGAAAGCCTGGGCCTTGCTGAGCAGGTTGTGGTATAGATGGTTACAAGTATTCACGAGGCCTATTGAGGGTTCAAGGGATGGAAGTTTTGGGCTACTTCGGAGCACCAAAACTCAAGCCCGTTTCTTGAAGCCCAAACACATGGGTAAGCAAGAGAGAGAGAAAAGTGGCCCAATGCCTTAGGAGAATATCCAATGGTCTGCAACACTTAGAAAAGTCCCACATCAGCTAAGACATCCAACACCTTGTCAAAAAACAAAGCAAATAAGCTACTTCCAGCAGCTTGCCAAGGCAAGCTCGTAGGCCACTGGAAATAAAATGCCTATGACCCAATACCTTAGGAAAAAGCCCAGCCCAGCACCTTATAAGATATCTAGTATCATATTTAGCATTGTTGTCAAAAGTCACAGAACCAAGTCAAATGGTTAGCCACTACAAAAACCAAAGGAAATTCACAAGTGCAGGAGGAATACCCATCAGATTAACGCCCCTGCCCATTTTTATTTATTTTGCAAGATCAAATAGGAAAACTAGGAAGAAAAGTGGTTGGCGCCTCACCCACATGAAGAAGTCCAGCTTTGTTAAGATCTTGGAACTCCAAAAAGCTCCGTGCCTATGAGCTCGGGCTAGGAAAGTTTCACCAAATAAGGTCGAATGGAAGAAAATGAAGGAAAATGGGAGAGGGAGACTGATAAAATTGAGGGTTTCAGTGCCTATAAAAGGAGGCACCTTCAACCAAGCAAACACACGATATAGGAGTGCAACCAAGCTTTTGTCAAGCAACTAAAAATTTACTCAAGACACCCCATTCTATATTTCCATCTCTCCCTCTCTTCCTTAGTCAAAATCCCCCCTAAATCTCTCTCTCCCCTTGGTCTAAACTTTCATTTCCATAAGAAATTCAATCTCTTTCTCTCTGCTGCTAAACTCGTAAAAGCTTAGCTCTCATGCCACAAGCTTCTCAAGCCAAGCCATATTGCTAATCCGTCACAATCTTTTGATTTATTGGTTACAAAGTGTTTTCTAAAGCTCCACGAACCTTTCAAAACACTCTTGGGGCATGGTTCCCAAACTCGGGCGCGGGGGCAACTTTATCTGTCTTTTCTTTATGGCAGCCCAAGCCCATTCGTCAGATGCTGGAACAAAAAGACCCCTATATAATTGGCGACTTCACTGGGGACCAGGCTGCTATCTTCACTAATGCCTCCAAGAAAAAAGACCAAAAGCAATACCATGGCATCCCAAGATGAGCCGGACCATGGTGACTTGGAATCAAGGCAAAATGCCTAACATAGAGAGGAAGAACATGTAAGTGCGGGAGCTTTCACCCTCATAGACCTCATTGCAGCCATCTATGCTATAGGGGAAACCCAGAGGGAGACAGTGGACACAATCAAGGAATTGAAAAGTTTAGTCTCCAAGCCAAGCAAAGAACACGAAGGACCTCCCCAAGAGGAGTCTGTTGCTGCCGGAAAGGGCTCTGAACAAAAGGGGTCAACTTTTGTCACTCAGGAAGATGTCATTGCCATGTTGGGAAAAGAACTAAGCTGAAACTAGGAAGATTGGAAGTATGTCCCTTAGCCACCATATCCGTCAAGCCTACATCAGCAGCCGTACCCCAAAGGCTATTAGGCCCCAGGCTTTGTCCTGTTCGACAGAAGGAAAGGAACCCTGAAAGAGCATATCAACTGCTTCATTGACGCTTTAGGACCACATGCCGGTGATCATAACCTTCATCTCTGGGAGTTTTCGAAAAGCCTCACTGATCGTGCTTATACGTGGTACACAACACTGGCACCAAGCTCTATTCGCTCCTGGGAGGATTTGGTAGGCAGGTTATGTAAGAGCACCTCCACTGCTAGACCCAAATCCTTGCAATAGGCCCCCCAAGCCAGGTTCCCCCTTTCCAGCGTGCAGCCTAAAGCCTGGGCAAGCCCTGGGGCCTACCAGCCTTGGCACCCAAGGGCAATTCTTGACTGGGCTCTAGCCCAAAGTTGTTAGCGTGATGTCACACATGACGTCAGCGCTGATAGCTCCTAATGGGAAGATGCCACATGCCGCTTTTTAGACGCTCTAATATTTTTTACTCTTCGCTCATATTTTTCCACTATTTTCCATTTGTATCAAAAAACAAATGGCCTCTTCTATCGAAGCTGGAGGCGCATGGACAACTGAGGAAGATATTGTGTTGTGTGAGTGTTGGGTGAAAGTTAGGGCTCGTTTGGGAGTGCTTCTTCCCAAAGCGCTTATGTCAGTAGCGCTTATGACATAAGCGCTTCTACAAAGAAGTAGTTTGTCATTTGGATGTCACATTTAAAAGTGCTTTTACACTACATAAAAGCACTTTTGAAATTTTGTTGAGTGTTTGGCTGACATAATAAAAGTGCTTTTAAAAGTACTTTAAAAAAAAATTAGAACGAGATCTCTCATGGTGCAACTTCAAAATTTTGAAAAAGCCAATAAACAAATGATTGCAGCACATTTACATGCTCAATCTGCTGATTGCAGCAAATCAATTTAGGCAAAGATAAGAAGCTACAAACTTAAGGAGATAAGGGATATTGAGACTCTAAACTTTAAACACTTTTGGAGGCAGCCCAGTTGTCCTATCTTCTACACAACATCGTTAACCATATGATTGTGAATGCCGACAAGGTAAGAGAGGTTGACCGCACCAGCCGCACTTGTAACTAATTGGTACCTCTTCCTATTTATAACAAGGCGTTCAATGCTAATCGGGTTCATAGTTGAATCTCCGATGATGGGCAAGGATTTAAAGGAAGAGGAAGTCTGAGAAAAGAGGAGAGGATAATATATATTGGAATTTGGAATATGGGTAGCTGATCAAGCAATGCTCATCCAAATCTGGAAAAAAAAATAAATAATAAAAAATAAAGAAAGAAAGAAAGGGTATTTTGGCATTTAAAAAAAATTAAATATGGGTATTTTTGGCATTTTAAAAGTTTCATTAAAGGGAGCCAAGTGCTTCACGTGTTTTTGTCCTGCAGCGCTTTTAAGAAGAAGCACCTCTCAAGTGCTTCTTCCAAAACCACTCCAAGTGCTTTTGGATCTCACCCAAAGCACTTTTGCAATTTTTGCCAAACACCATTTTTAAAAGACAAAAGCGCTTTCACCCATTTAGAAGCGCTTTTGGCTGCTCCAAAAGCACTCCCAAATGAGCCCTTAGTCATTGCCCAGTCACGGGCAATGAGATGAAGTTCTGTCATATGAAAGAGTTTAAATCCTCCTTCAAATAATCTGGGTAGTTCAAATCCTCCTTCGAATAATCTGTCTAGTTCCAACCCTTCTTCAAATAATCTGGCTAGTTTCAACCCTCCTTCAAATAATCTGGCTAGTTCCAACCCTCTTTCAAATAATCCGGCTAGTTCCAACCCTCTTTCAAATAATCCGGCTAGTTCCAACCCTCTTTCAAATAATCCGGCTAGTTCAAATCAACCTTCAAATATTCCGCCTACTTCACATCCTCCCTTGAATAATTCGGGTAGTCCAAAACGATCGGAGGTCACTAAGTTGGATGAGATATTGTCTAATCTTCCTGCGGACCCTGGACTTAGACCTCCAATGACTTATTATAATCCCAATTTTCGAGAACAAATCCGAAGAGCCTATCTGCAAAGGGGTCCTTGTCAGCCTAAAAGCCAAAACGACATGCCTCATACACTTATGGGGGAGAGTAATCGACGTTTTCTTGTGAAATGGTTTGATTCATTTGTTTGGTTGGAGTATAGTAAAGAGAAAGATGCTGCATTTTGTCTTCATTGTTATCTTTTTAAATGCGACTTTGATAAACAAGGAAAGGCTGGAAGCGATGTCTTCACTAAGAAAGGGTTTAAAAATTGGAGGAAGGGACTTGAGAATTTTAGGGACCATGTTGGACAAGTTGGAAGTCTTCACAATAAAGCTACACAACATTGTATAGATTTAATGAATCAGAAGCAACACGTTGAAACCATTGTGATCAAGCAGACAGACCAAGCTTGTATTAATTATCGTATTCTATTAACTGCCGCACTTGATTGCACTAGATATTTATTGCGACAAGGTCTTCCTTTTCGTGGCTATGATGAAAGCGAAACATCTAGCAATAAGGGTAATTATGTGGAGCTTTTGCAATTTCTTGCCGAACATGATGAGAAAGTTCGTGCTGTTGTGTTAGAGAATGCTCCAGGGAATCTCAATTATATTGCTCCTAAAATTCAAAAAGATCTTGTCAATTCTTGTGCCGCTGAAACCATTGATGCAATTATTAGTGATATAGATGATGCATTGTTTTCTATATTGGTAGATGAATCACATGATGTTTCAATAAGAGAGCAAATGACGGTGGTATTGCGTTATGTGAACAAAAAAGGGCAAGTTATTGAAAGATTTGTGGGTGTCCAATATGTCTCTGATACGACTAGTAGCAAATTGAAAGAGGCAATTGAGTAGTTGATTTCTTCAACAAATTTAAGCATGTCTAGGCTACGAGGACAGGGGTATGATGGTACTAGTAATATGAGAGGTAAGCTCAATGGTCTTAAAACACAAATTTTGAGAGAATATCATCAAGCATATTATGTCCATTGTTTTGCACATCAACTACAACTAGTTCTTGTAGCTGTGGCAAAGGGAAATGAAAACATTTCTACTTTCTTCACAACGGCTAGTAGTATCGTTAACATTATCAGAGCATCATGCAAGCGTCGTGATGCACTTAGAGAGCAACAACAAAAAGAAATTTTGAAGCTCTTGAAATTGATGATCTTGAAACAGAGCAAGGGTTAAATCAAAAGACTACTCTCAAACGTCCGTGTGATACACGTTAGAACTCACATTATGATACTTTACTTAGTATTAATACTATGTTTCATCCCGTGGTGAAGGTGCTTGAATGGATTGTTGATGATGTCAACCAAGATAATTTAGGTGAAACAAATAGGTTATTGAAAGAAATACAAACTTTTGACTTTGTGTTTCACCTATATTTGATTAGATTTATATTGGGAATCACAAATGATTTGTCAAAGGCATTACAAAAGAAAGATCAAGATATTGTGAATGCAATGATGTTGGTCCAAATATGTAAGCAAAAGCTACAATCCGTGAGGGATGATGACTTTGATGATCTGCTTGGCAAAGTATCAATATTTTGTGGCAACAGTGATATTGACTTTCCTAACATGGATGATTTGTTTGTACCACAAGGGAGATCACAAGGTAAAGCTCAGAAAATCATAAACCACCATTATTATCGTGTGGACCTATTTCTTACTATCATTGATAAGCAACTAGTGGAATTGAATAATCGCTTCACTGAGGTAAATACTGAATTGCTTCTTTTTATGGCATGTTTGAGTCTAATTTTACAACTTTTGACAAACAAAAAATACTTCGTTTTGCTCAATTTTACCGTCAAGAATTTAATGACCGAGACCTCATGAAGCTTGAAGATCAACTTGGGCTTTATATTGTTGATATGCAGAGCAGCATTGAGTTTTCATCATTGAACGGAATTACTGATCTGGTGGAAAAATTGGTGAATACAGGAAGGAGTAGAATATACAACTATGTATATTTACTTCTTACATTGGCTTTAGTTTTACCCGTTGCAACAGCTTCGGTTGAGAGAGCTTTTCAGCTATGAATATTGTGAAAACACCATTGCGTAACAAAATAGGGAATCAATGGTTAAGTGATAGCTTGGTTGTTTACATTGAGAAAGATGTTTTTTCTTGTAATAGTAATATAAATATAATGCAACTTTTTCAAGATATGAAACCTCGTCGGCAACAATTGCAGGTTAATTGTAATGTTATTTTTTTAATTTATTATGAATAACATTAGTATTGTTTAAATTATAAGGATGTTTAGTTGTCTCTTTTTTTTTTTTTTTTTTTTGGGAGCTCTTAGCTTTTGAAAATTGTACATCTGCTAAAAAATTCCTGAGTCCGTAGCTGGGGTCCATGGTTCCTTCTCCATAGCAATGGCAACCATTTCCGGCAGCTCTCCCAGAAATTCTTTGGAGAGAGTGGACTCCTCTGCTTCAGGAAATAGGGCTATCATATCGATCATAGCTTGTCCCTTGTTAGCTCTAGGAGTTATGCATGTGATATCAAACTCGGATAGTTGTAGCAACCAATGTGCGAGGCATCCTAACAACACCAGTTTGGTGAGCAAATACCTTACGTATGAGCTGCAGCTTGTAAGCATGGAAGTAATGTCGCTGTGCAGCATAGACAAGGACAAGGCATAAGAGCTCGATTTTCGGGTACCTCATTTCAGCTCCCTTTAACTATTTACTCACATAATAATAGGGTTTTCTTCCCTGTCTTGGTTATCTTGGGCAAGCAAAGCCCCAACCGCGACATTTGTTGTAGCCAAAGAAAGCTTGAGTGGAAGTCCCGGAATGGGTGCCCTCATGGTGGGTAGCTTGGTGATCAATTGTTGCACTTGCTGATAGGCTTCTTGGCACTCATTGCTCCACACATACGGCTTGCCCTTCTTGAGTAAAAAAGTGAAGACACTCATTGTGGCAGCAAGGCCTGGGATGAAGAGTCGAATGTATGACAGTCTTTCCATGAAACTTTTCAATTCCTTCGGATTCCTAGGTGGTGCGAGAGAATTTATGGCTCTGGTTTTTTTTTTTTTTTTTTTTTTAAGGATTCACATCTATGCCGTGTTGGTGTACTTGGAACCCCAAGAATTTGCCGGATGAAACTCCGAACGCGCAATTTTTTGGGTTCATTTTCAATCCGTGCAGCCGACACCTTTGCAACACCCTCCTTAGAACTTCTTAATGGCCTTCTCTAGTTTTTGATTTCACTAAAAGATCATCCGCGTAGTCTTCCACCTCTTTTCCCGTCATATCATGGAATACAGCTGTCATAGGCCTTTGGTGGGTAGCTCCAGCATTTTTAAGACCAAATGGCATGACCGTGTAGTAGAAATTCTCGTATGGTGTTCCAAAAGCTGTCTTATCGACATCCTTGATAGACATTTTTATTTGATTGTAGCTACTAAATCCATCCATGAATGACAGTAAACCTTGCCTCGAGGTCGAGCGATCAAAATATCCATGTTGGGCAATGAGAATTCATCTTTTGGGCAGGCTCTATTGAGGTCTTAATAATCAGTGCATATTCTTATCAAGCCGGTCTTTTTCTTTACTGGGACTATATTTGCTAGTCAGGTTGGATGCATGATCGGTTTGATGAATCCAACGGCTAAAAGCTTCTCAATTTCCACTTTGATCTGCATTTCAACTTCAGGATGGAAATTCCTTCTTAGTTGCACAACAGGTTTCGTACCTAGCTCAATATTCAAAGTGTGACTCACTAAGTTTGGATCCAAACCAAACATTTCTTCGTAGCTCCAAGCAAACACATCTTTGAACTCCTTTAATAGACAAGTCAAATCTTCCTTTTCTTTGCCTGTCAAGTGAACGCTGATGGAGATGGGCCTTTGGGTAGAGGGGTCATCACTTAAGTCGATCGTTTCCAGTTGCTCCGCTACTACCGTTGAACGATTTTGCATATGCCTAGGTGCCCTCATAGCCTCTTGGAAAGCACAAGGCGTGGTTCTTGTCATCTGCACTTTCATGGTTGTCAGCTTGCATTACTTCTCCTCCGTACTCACGGCTTTCCCGTAAAACACGGTTGGGCCCCTAAACCCTTCATAAGCGGTACACCGTACGTCCGTCAGGTAGCGTAACCTTTGATCATTAGGGTTGGGCGTAGGCATGGTTGTTGACCTATGAGTGCCTCTTCCTTTCTCGATCAACAATTGTTATGAGTTCTGCATTGCTAAGGTCACAAATTTCGATTCAGGAAGGTAGATATGCTCCAAAGCTCTTGGAAGGGTTACTTCCAGCACCTATGCATTCGGTGTAAAGTTCCGCCTTCGAATAATGGGCCTCGTTTTGATTGAAAGGCTCTTGATTTCCTGGTATACAAATTGGCCTCAGCCCAATCCTTCCTTTCACTTATTGGTGGTAGGTGGAGACTACAAGCTTGTGCTTGTTAAGCATGGTAGGCTACGTCTACATCTACCACGTAGAATTTAGTAAGCGACCGGATTGGCCCCATTTTCAAGTTTATCTGGATGTAGCCGACTGTAACCTCGCTTTTATTCCCGAAACCGCTGATGCTTGTTTGAGACTACACTATCTTAGATAACAGGATGCTAGCTGCCGTGAGTACAGATAGAGGCAGTATGTTGACAGAAGAGCCCATGTCTACCAAAGCTTTCCTTATGAATATATCATTAATTTGACCCTCCAAATAAAGTGGCTTTCTGTGATCTGGATACAAAACTTCTAAATCTTCGTCAGTGAAGACAATAGCATTATCATTTTCCAAGAACGACCTTTGTGGTTGAGCCATGAAGCAATGAGGACTAGACTCTGCTGAGATGTTCATAAGGGCTACAGTAGCTGCTTCTCTTGCTTGTGGTCCAAAGCCATGTTGATCAAAGAGTGACTTGAACTTTGGATTCCTTTGGAGGACCTGCGAGGCAGTAGGCCCTTGTTTCAGAACTAGGTAACACTCCATCACAATCATTTTGGCTTCTAAGAGATTATGAAATGTTACGACGACTGTTTCTTGCTGGCCAAACAAAGTCCCCAAGTGACGTTCTTCCAACATGTCTAACGCGAATACTTCTCTGTTTGAACCATCCTCTCATCCATTAACAAGTGGCCACGAGGTGTTATAGCTTGAAGATTTTGAATATTTACACCAGTAGGCCTTCTCCATGTTTCCGCAAAGTTCCCAAATAGCCTATGGCAGCTTCTGGTCATTCTTCCATAGGTGACACAATTCATCATCGTTAAGCAAGTTATCAGGGCATGTGATAACAGTGGCTATCTCTTTTCCCCTTCGCTTTGGCAAAAGGTCCTCATCAATAGCTTGCTTCCTGGAAGGCCGCTTAAGAATTCCTTCATGTATCTTGTCATGCAAGATTCTCCTCAAAGTTTAACAAGTAGTGGTTGGATGCCCCACAAACTGATGATAACAATAGTACCTAGGATCGCCCTTTTCCTCTATGGTAGGGACTTTGTAAGGCCTGAGAGGTTTGATTACGCCATCGGCAAACATTGTGTTAAGAATGGCGTGGAACTCTTAATCTTTACACGACAGTGGAGGATACATTTCCCTGTCCTTCCGTTTGCGTGAATTATAATCACCAGATGACTTGTCATCCACAACTAACTCTTGGTGTGCTTCATTCTTCTCACTCCTACATGTTCTCTGTCACGTTGGTTTGACTAACATACTTGTCTTCCTTACTGCTTCTAGCAGCCGGAAAAATTGGTTGATACCAATATTTTTCAGATAGACTTTGTAGTCTACCACAGTGTTACTTATGCAGATCTTTACAAGCACTTCCTCATCTTTCTCATCTTAATAGTCTAGAGCCAGGTCTCGGAATCAGCGCACAAAGTCCACAGGGTCCTCCCCGTGCTTTTGACGGGTGTTGTTGAGCTGAGTCGTAGTGACTCTTTCCTCATACTGGAAATACTTCTTAGAGCACCTCTACCCCAAAAGGCAAGAGCAAGGCAAAGGCAAGGCAATGTTTGACACTATTCATGTGAATAGTGGTAGCTTTGCCTTTTTTGGTTCCATCCGAAAGGGCAAGGGGAAGGGCAAACACTATTCACTTTACTTTATTTTCTATTTTTTTTACTTAACCATTAATTTTGATAATCTTTTCAGATAATATTTTCAGTTGCCATGTGTCACTATTTATTATAAAATTCTCACCTAAAATTTTAGATAACATTTTCGAATAAAATTCTAAATCCCTCTATAAAACTACACCCTCAACTCATACCTCTCACACCATATCTTCTCTATTCTTTCATTTCTCAGATTTTACAAAACACATTCTACTCTCAATGTCTAACCTGAGGAGGCCGTTGGAGAGGCAAGAGCAAGAAAAGGAAGAAATCAGGTGCAGACGTGCTGAAGAAGATCGTGAGGCCGATGAAAAGGAGGAAGAAATGGTTGTAGCGGTGTGTATGCTCAATGAATCAAGGAAACACCACCATCGTCGTGCCCCGAATGTGGATAGACATAGGCAGTCTCGGGATAAGAATCTCTTGGAAGATTACTTTATCCCAAATTCATTATATACTGTTTCTTATTTTCAAGAGAGATATAGAATGCAGCGTTATTTGTTCTAAAAAATTATGCATGATATTTGTAATTACGACACATACTTCATTCAGAAGTATGATGTTGTTGGGATTTTGGGTCTTCTTCCGGAGTAAAAATTTACAACTGCTTTGCGAATGCTTGCTTATGAGGCATCTGCAAAGCAAATGGATGAGATTGCGCGGATAGGAAAATCAACTTTACTAGAGTGCTTGGTGAGATTCTGTGATGCAGTAGAAAATCTCTACAAGAGGGAGTACCTTCGCAAACCTACGGCTAGGGACCTCCGAAGGCTTGTACAAAAAGCTGAGGCTCGAGGTTTCCCAGGACTGATTGGAAGCATTGATTGCATGCACTGGCAGTAGAAGAATTGCCCAATTGCTTGGCAAGGAGATTATGGGAATCAAAGGGGCCAAGAAAATATAATTCTGAAGGCCGTAGCTTCATTCGACACTTGGGTTTGGCATGCCTTCTTCAAAGTTGCCGGATCTCAGAATGACCTCAATGTGCTTGGTCAATCCCTGGTGTTCAACGATGTATTGCGAGGTCATTCCCCATAGATCACGTACCGAATCAACAATACCGTATATTCGGGTGTGTACTACCTCGCCGACGGAATTTATCCTTGGTGGACCACATTCTTGAAAACAATTCCGAATCCCCAATCTGAGAAGGAAAAAGCTTTGTTGCCTATCAAGAAGGTTATAGGAAAGACGTGGAAAGGTGTTTCGGTATCTTGCATGCTCGTTGGACAATTATTAGGGGTACTGCTCGGATGCTTGATGAGGAGGTACTGCAAAGCATTATAATGACTTTCATCATCCTTCATAACATGATTGTGGAGGATGAGTATGATTATGATGCTCTAAAGGTGTTCGAACCCGATCCCATGAACATGGCGTTGACAAGAATTTATGAAAGGCCGATGGGACCAAATGGACAACCAATGGAGCACGAACCGTTAATTTGGGATGGTCGATACAACAATCCCATGATTGATCGTTATTAGGAAATGCAATCTTCCTATGTTCACGAGAAACGTCAAGTTAACTTGATCGAGCACTTGTGGGAGATGAAAGACAATCACAGTGGATGAAGTCAAGATTAATGCTTTGTTTGGAATTATGCTTTGTTTTTAATTATGCTTTATTTTGTGTTGGGGGTGTTTGGAATTATGCTTTGTTTTGTGTGTTGTTTGTAATAAATTAAGGATTGTTTTTAATTAAAATTTGTTTTGATGTGCAAATATTTTTAATAAATAGTCATATTATTTAATGCTTTCTTTATTGAATAAAAGGGAAACAATACAACAAATTAATACATATGGCAAATCTTTCAATACAATCTAATAGTTTTGATCATTTAACCAATCTGTATTGCTAGGTTCGTCGTTGTGGAAAAGTTTTCTTCTCATCACTTCCCTTAGTTTTAGCTTCCAATAGCACTTTGTTTCAGGAGACTTATGGCTTGTATCCATGGCCATGATTTTCATCTCTCTATCCTCCATGTCTTGTTCTTGTGCCTACTGCCTTTGAATTGCAAATGCTTCATGTCGTGCCTTGTCTGCTTTTTCTCTTTTCAAGTCTCTCGAGAATTTGCTGAAAGATTGGGTTCTTCTCGGACGGAAATGGCCTTGGCTAGTCGGTGGAAAATTTTGAATAAAGAGTTAGGGAAATGGAGAGATGCCTTGGCAAAAGCGAGGGACACCATTCGAAGTGTTCAAAATCTTGTCGATGTGGTAAAATATTTATAATTGTCGTTTTATTCAATTTAATGTAACTTTTTTTGTTCTTGCATATTTAATTTTTTTCTTGCATTTCCAATTTATTTATATTTTGTTGCATAATCTTTTTTTTTTCTTGCATTTCCAAATTGTTTATATTTTCTTCCATATTCATTTTTTTTCTTGCATTTCCAATTTGTTTTTATTTTCTTGTATAATCATTTTATTCTCTTACATTTCCAAATTGTTTATATTTTCTTCCATATTCATTTTTTTTCCTTGCATTTCCAATTTGTTCATATTTTCTTGCATATTCAATTTTTTTTTCTTGCATTTCCAATTATTTATTTTTAATAGATCCTACAAGTACAAATGTGGTTCGGTGCCATGGCCCATGGGGTAAGGCAAAAAAAGTTTCCTAAGTCACCAGTATTGGGAAGTTGTGAAGAATTGTTCGAGATTCAAAATTATTTTCAGTGGTCGGCCGGTTGTGTTGAATGAGACGCTGCTCCACGATTTGCCGGCAACCGATTCACCATTGGACTCCCCAATGGATCAAGACTCACCACTCCCACGTGTGCCGAGACCTATTGGGAGAAAGGTGGCAAAGGCTAAGAGAGGGAGCACTTCGACTATAATTTATCAATTAAATAAATAAATCAATATCAAATTATCAATTAAATAAACAAATAAAAATTAATTATACCTCGAATAACATGTCACGTAGCCTCTTCCTCCTCCAGTTTGCTACTGATCTTACTAATACAGAGAGAGCTAAATAAGAAAAAAAAAATTATTAAAAAAAGATTAAATAAAATTGGAGTTTGCTCAAGAAAAAAAAAAAATGCATTCGACTTACTTTGGATTGACGTACTCAAGAAGGAAAAACAAATACGCAGGATTCTTGTGATGCACACACACTTTGATGAAATTGGGTGATGTTATTGGTCTTTTATAAAGAGGATTCCCAATTCTACTTAATTAAGGAATTCCCAAAACCCAATTGAATAAAAAGAACTCCCAATTAAAACCCAATTAAGTAAGGAAATAGAATCCCCTTTGAAAAGCTCACGTGATACAGCAGCAGTTTCCCTTTTTTTTATTTTTTATTTTTTAATTAAAAAACTCTGGTCCAAAACGACGTCATTTTGGCCAGGTTTTAAAATAAAAAAATTAAAAAAAAAAAAGCAACTTATTTTAAAAAGCCTGGTCCAAAACGACGTTGTTTTGGCCAAGCTTCGTTAAAAAAAAAAAAAAAAAAAAAGCACAGCGCACACCAGCAGCTGCGCAGCGCCCAGTGGTTTGCGCATTTCATCGAACACATTATGTGCATCGCTGGTCTGAAGCAGAGGTGCAACTCCAATATCTGTAATGGAGATTTCCGGCGACCGGAGGTGCAGGCGCACCTCCTTGCGCCTGCGCAAGTCCGCCACTAATGGACCCTCTACTTTGATGGTTCTTATACATCGAATAGTGGAGGAGCAGGTGTGGTACTCATTAATCCCAAGGGGTAAGCCACGACCCTCTCGTTCAAGCTAAATTTTCCATGTACGAATAATCTGGCGAAGTACGAAGCTTTTGTTATTGGATTGTCTCTAGCAAAGGAGATAGGCATAGAAAAGATTAAGATCATTGGTGATTCAAACTTAGTGCTAAGTCAATTTGCAAGGGAGCTTTGCTGTGAAATACGCAACCTTGGCCCCATATCGTACAGCTGCCGAAAAGCTTATTAGTTCTTTCATGCAAATTGTGCTGGAGCACATTTCAGGGATCACTAATAGATATGCTGATGCTTTGGCTACATTGGGGTCAAAGCTCTCATTTGTCAAAGACCAACCCAATATTACTGTAATAAAGAAAGACATGCCAGGAGGTATTTTGACCTATTGCATAGGGATAACAGAAGCACAAAGAAGGCTGCAAGAGGTGCATGAGGCCACTTGCAACTTGGAGCCAGTAATAAACTTGTATCAGCGCCTGCAACACAAAGGTTACTATTAGCCAGAAATGATGAAACAAGCAGCTGGAATTCAAGCGAATTGCCCCAAGTGTTCTATGATACCCTCCACCGAAGAATATTTCACTATCTCTTTCGCAGAAGATTGGAGAGCTCCATTCTTAACATTCTTCATCAAAGGAACTCTACAACTAACTCCAAACACGCTCACAAGCTTAAGAAGACAATAAAAAGGTACTTCATAGATGGATCGCCTCTCTACCGTAAAGGGTTTAATGGTGAGCCGTTAAAGTGCTTGAGAGAATTAGACGCACATCAAGTCATGCAAGAAATACATACTGGAGAATGCGATGAGCACAAGGGAATAAAGAGGCTTCACCAGCAGCTGCTGAGTTTTGGGTACTACTGGCCTACCATGAAGAATGACGCACACAACTTTGTGAAGAAGTGCCACACATGCCAAATCCACGCAAATCTAAGCCACAAGCCTCCCACACTATTGCAAGACATGCGCACTTCTTGGCCTTTTTATACCTGGGGACTTGACTTAATTGGGACTATACATCCACCTTCTGACGGCTATATATGGATCCTCTCCGCCACTGAGTATTTCACAAAATGGGTCGAGGTAGTTCTGATTCGAAAGGCCACAGGGGCTGCTATCTCAAATTTCATTCATGAATACATCGTGTGTAGGTTTGGAATCTCATACAAAATTGTCACTGACAATGGCACGCCTTTTGTTAACAAGCAAGTGAACTCGACACTTAGTGGCTACAGTATCAAGCATCGTCGCTCCATGCCTCATTATCCACAAGGAAATGATCAAGTGGAGGCCACCAACAAGACTTTACTGCGAATTCTAAGCAAAATGGTGTATGAGTATGAAGTGGGTTGGAGTGTTCATCTGCCAGATGCCTTATGGGCTTACCGCACTTCCCCAAGAAGTGTCAAGCTTTTCATCTTATTCACTCATATACAGGTCCGACGCCATCTCACCTGTTGAGATCACCATCGCCACTATTAGAGTATCAACCGTTAACGACCTTAAATGGAATATGAGGTCATGCTCGAGCTGGCGCTTGTTGGACCTCAAAGCCTTAGATGAAAAAAGAGCAGAAGCTGAAAGGAGGACGGCACGACACTTTACCACAAAACTATTGCCCAAGTTTATAATAGGACAGTCAAGCCTAGAACCTTTAATCAAGGAGATCTCGTGCTAAAAGTTGCTGAGCACATGAGAAGGCAAGTGTCAGGACCCTCCAAGTTTACCCTCGTAATGGGAAGGCCCGTTTGCAGTCAAAGAAATTTACAGCGGTGGCTACTATCGCTTGGTCTTTATCAAGGAAGGCACACTAACGAATCCCATCAACGGGAAGTGGCGCAAGACTTACTACTGCTAAGTTAACCCTGTGTGTCACCCTTTTGTTATTGCATTTCTTTCCGTTTTAGATATGAACTCCTTCTATATTCTTACCTTATGTTTTTAGAAAAACTTTTGTAAAATGCACCATTATGGTAGCATGGACTTTGCAATAAAAATGAAGGAGTATTTTGACAAAAAAATCTACCCTTGGAGTTGTTCCTTTCTATATTTCAAAATCCCATTTGCGCTATAAAAAAAAAAAAAGCAACACAAGTACATGCGGGTATGCATATAAAATTTAAAAGAAAGAAAAACACTACTTAGCAGTAAGCATGCCAAGCAAAGTAACTTGGATATGATCCCGAACTGTTAACAAGCACCATGCCTAACCAAAATTACGTAGGGTGTGCAAAGCCAAGCCACGTGCAATAGAATGTGTCTATCATGAAGCGCTGGAATAACGGGGCCATTGGTTCCTATTAATAGCTAAGATGACTAGGATGCCCATGAACCTTTTCAAAAATCATACACATATTGGTTTGACCCCCTTTAAGGCATGACAAGAGGGTGCACTTTAGGCTAAACAACTAGACAAGCCATGCAAATATATATATATATTTGTTAAAGCAATATATAGAGGATTTTGTGTTAAGATCCTGCCAAAATTTCGGCAGCATATACCTTGATTTAAGGCTACCTAACTAGTCAGAAAATTTCAAACAGTTCACAAGGATAAAACCCGCCAGCCAAGCAACATATATATATATGAGGCAAGTGGGATTACAACATGTCTCTAGTATTCCAAAAATTAATACAAGTTCCAGCAGTTTAGACATAACAGCACCACATTACAGATTCATGACAGTATGAGTTTTAGGGTATCCAAAAAGAAATACAGCCGGAGCAAAATAAAGTTACACATGCCAAAGGTGAATATGCCTTTCAGTTTCAAAAAAATTTACTACATGCCAAGCCAATTAGCCCCTCACACCAAGCAAATGCAACCTACAAGGCGAATAAGAATAAGTGTTAGAACGGACTGACATTGGAAGATGTTACCTCCCAAGAAAAAGAAAAAAGTAAAATGGGAAAGAATGAAGAGTCACAAACCTCAAGACCACAAGGTGTAAGCATTGTGAGATGACCTAGCTGCTTTCACCACGCATTCGGCACCACTGGCAGAAGCCCCTTTGGCCAAAAGAAGAGCATGCAATTCAAGGCAATAATCCTCTAATTCTCATTGCTTGAGGCTCAAAGTATCAACTGCAGCCTTTATCCCATCAAAACCAATCAACAACTTCATATTATGGACGGCCCTAGCCCCGAAAACAGTACATGCTAAATCCTTCAGCAAGTTAAGAAGAAAATCCGCTCGAAATCCCAAAGGCACGGCTTCGCAGATCACATCCCACCAGCAAAGGAGTTTATAATCTGTAATGTCCAAGAGATGCATTGTATCCATGCCATAATGCACCAAGTCGAGAGCCCAAAAGGCAGCACTCCTTGAGAAAGCAGGGAGAGTACACCTACTCTCCATACTCATACCTGTCAAAGAATCTGCTCAAAGCTTCAATTGTTTTCGGATACACAAAGGCACCCCAAAATGTCGCATAACCTTCGAACCTATGGAAAAACGGAAGAAGTTCAGCAATAGACATGAGAACCTTGACGTTACCATTGAAAAAGGCCTTGAATGCAGCAAAAGAATCCTCCCAATCTGGCCAAGACATGCTGGACGGACACTCTACAGAAATATTTCTGGCAGAAGTATCACCAACCTGACCATCATCATCAATAACTCTGCCACATTATGAAATTGCTGGAAGGGATGCTATGGTGCAAGGCTCCAAGCTTCTCCGAAGAAGTAAGAGAATGTGGGGCCGAAGAGGCAACATCCCTTGCAATATGAGGGTCTCGATTCGGAGAGTTGTTGGAAGATATGGTGAAATGGAAAGCTCAAGGCTCCTTTAAAGAAGGCAGCAAATGATAAGTAGGAGAGGAGATGTCCCTTTAGATGTAAACGTCTCATCCCAGAGGGTTGCTAGCGCTACAGGTTGAGGTGGCACAGCAAGGGCCATCTCAGCTAGTGTGTTGGGTGTTTCGAAAAAGAGAGGTACAGCGAGCATGATCTCCACGCCTTGTGCGACACGCCCAATCTATAAATATATATATATATACATGTACGAAATGATTAACAAGCTGCAATGAAAAGCGTGTTCAAAGACAAGTTAATAAATAAATAAAAAATTTAACTAGGCGGACGCAAGCAAAAACAAGAGGACTTGTCGTACGTGCTTGTACAAGTTGTGGGCCACATGCCACACCAAGCGCACACTTAACCTGCCACACAGAAAGGTTAAAACGAGCCCATAAAACGTATTGGCTCTATGAACCCAAGCTTACTGACCTGTTAAGTGTCATCTAGCCCAGCCATAGCCTATTACAACGTGGTAGAACTCAAGCATAAGCATGCCAAATAAGCACGCAACGCTAAGCGAAAGACCTTTATTTGACACCAAGTCACGTTACAAGCTTAAATTGACCCAAGCCATGTGAATACCTGGGGCTTGCTGAGCAGGTTGTGGTATGGATGGTTACGAGTATTCACGAGACCCATTGAGGGTTCAAAGGATGGAAGTCTTGGGCTACTTGGGAGCACAAAAACTCAAGCCCATTTATTGAAGCCCAAACACATGGGTAAACAAGAAAGAGAGAAAGAGAGAGAGAAGTGGCCCAATGCCTTAGGAGAATATCCAATGGTTTGCAACACTTAGAAAAGTCTCACATCAGCTAAGACATACAACACCTTGTCAAAAAATAAAGCAAATAAGCTACTTCAGCAGCTTGACGAAACCAGGGCAAGCTCGTAGGCCGCTGGAAATAAAATGCCCATATCCCAATACCTTATGAAAAAGCCCAGCCCAGCACCTTATAAAATATCTAGCATCGTATTTAGCGTTGTCAAAAGTCTTAGAACCAAGTGCAATGGTAAGCCACTGCAAAAACCAAAGGAAATTCACATGTGCAGGAGGAATACCCATTAGATTGACGCCCTTACCCATTTTTATTTCTTTTGCAGGATCAAATAAGAAAACCAAGAAGAAAAGTGGGTGGCACCTCACCCACATGAAAAAGTCCAGCTACGTGAAGATCTTGGAACTCAAAAAGCTTTGTGCATATGCACACGAGCTGGGAAAGTTTCACCAAATAAGGTTGAATGGAAGAAAGTGAAGGAAAAGGGGAGAGGGAGACTTGATAAAATTGAGGGTTCCAGTGCCTATAAAAGGAGGCACCTTCAACCCAGCAAACACACGATCCAAGAGTGCGACCAAGCTTTTGTCAGCAATTGGAAATTTACTCAAGACACCCCATTCTCTATTTCCATCTCTCCCTCTCTTCCTTAGTCAAAGGCCCCCCTATATCTCTCTCTCCCCCTTGCTCTAAACCTTCGTTTCCATAAGAAATTCAAGCTCTTTCTCTCTATTGCTAGACTCTTTAAGGCTTAGCTCATATGCCATAAGCTTCTCAAGCCAAGCCATATTGCTAATCCTTCACAACCGTTTGATATATTGGTGAAAGGAATCCAAAGTGTTTTCTAAGGCTCCACGAATCTTTCAAAACACTCTTGCGGCCTGGTTCTTAAACTCAGGCACATGGGCAACTTTATTTGTCTTTTCTTTACGGCAGCCCAAGCCCATTCGTTAGGCTGTTGGGACAAAAAAAAACCCTACATAAATTAACAAGCATAAGTTAATTATTAATAATATTCCAATGTTAGATGAGGTTTCAAGGTCGAATCTCCCCTCATTATTGAAAAAAAAAAAAGTATCATGTCATTGAAAAAAATATCACAATTTTATACTAGAATGGACATGATTCGATTTAATTCGTTCTAGACATTAACCTAATTATATCATTGAATAAAACCAATTCATTTAGTGACTGGTTTGGTTCAGTTATTTTCTGGTTATAGTTGAGAAAAAAATTTCCCTTTGAAAATTGTGAAATTTTGCGAGATATAACACCAAATTTGAATGACGTTGAGATTTTATTTTTGCTACTAAATGGTTGATATCAATGTATGACATGAAACATAAAAGTGAAATATTATAAACCAATTAATTGCATTTTGGTTCATTTCAAATCGAAAGTACACATTTTTGTGTGTGTGTAAAAATTGAACTAGACCGTAGTTTTGGTTCAAAATTAAAAATTTTACACACAAAATGAATATTGTCATGTTGATTCTATTTTTATTTACTTATCTTTCAATAATTCATAAAAATCAAAAATAAAATTAACCCCATGTCTCTGCGTGTGAAAATATTTTTCTATTGTAGGTAGTGTAAATCAAATTCTTTCATTTTGTGTCTTCTTATTTTACCTTTTAACCAATAGGAAATGAAAGGAAAGGAAAGGAAAGGAAAGGAAATGAAAAATATTTAGAGTGAGTTGAGACAAATTAATTTGACAATAGGAAAGGAAAGGAAAAATATTTTTTTTTAAACTTTGCATCATGGGTAAAATATATTTATTCATTTGTATACATCTGAAATTTATTTAGTACTTGAGTAACTGAGTTATGCATTTACTTAAAAGTAAATTTAGGTTTTAGCCACAAAAAAACTTTTATTTTTAGAAAAAGCCAAAGCTTTTTTAAAAAAGACAGAAAAATCTCTGAACTTTCAAATTAAAGACATACAAATGTAAATGATTCCTTAGGAAATCCAAAAATAAATAAGGGCAATTTTGTCTATTTTGACTTCTTTTAAAAAATTTATCTCTCTTTTGGATTTTTTCAAAATTTCCTCTGTTTAAGCTGGTGTTTCTGCGTGTTTTTTACTTTTTATTTTTTGCTTTTTTACGCGCAACAACTCAGCAACTGAGTCACCGAGTTATCACACCGACCTTTCATTTTACGTTTTGAAAACCAAAATAGCGCCACAACAATACATTCCCTCTTCTTTTCGTCTGTCTGTCTGTCTCTCTATCTCTCTGTTTCTCTTCAACAAGTAAGCGAAAGCGATCGAGTGAGAGTATTGAGTTCAACGATTGAGCGAGTGATTTTCTCTGCAACGATTGAGCGAGTGATTTTCTGGGTTTTCTCTCTGTAACGACTGTGTGAATTTTTGGGTTTCTGAAATAAAAAATGGCGTGGTCTGCTATAAAGCGCAGACAATTGGAGGATGGTTTTGGTTCCTTTGAGTTTCAGTTTCAGACCCAGAAGAGGATAAGGTCTTCTAGGGTTTCTGAGACCCAACGGAATGTAGCCGTTGAGGAAAAGTCGACCGTTGGTCTTCCTCTGCGCAAGGGTTTGGCTTCGTCTGCTACAAAAAATGCTGACCCAGAATCAGAAGATCTGGGTTTTGATGAAATCTGTCAGAACCAGAAGAGGAAGAGGTCTTCTAGGGTCTCTGAGACCCAACGGAATGTAGCCGTTGAAAAAAAGTCGACTGTTGGTCTTCCTCTGTGCATGGGTTTGGCTTCGTCTGCTACAAAAAATGCCAACCCGGAATCAGAAGAGGGTTTTGATGAAATCTGTCTAACCCAGAAGAGGAAGAGGTCTTCTGGGGTTTCTGAGACCCAACGGAATGTGGCCGTTGAGGAAAAGTCGACTGTTGGTCTTCCGCTGTGCAAGGGCTTGGCTTCGTCTGCTACAAAAAATGCCAACCCGGAATCAGAAGAGGGTTTTGATGAAATCTGTCAAACTCAGAAGAGGAAGAGGTCTTCTAGGGTTTCTAAGACCCAACGGAAGGAAAAGTCGACTGTTTGTCTTCCTCTGCTCAAAGTCAAAGGTTTGGCTTCGTCTGCTTCAAAAGAGACGTTGGATTGTTCTAAGGTATTGGATTCTCTGATGAACCTCGGCCATGCGAGCTACTTCAACAAGCCTGTTGTTGATCCTGTGGCTGAGAATCTGCCGGGTTATTTCGACGAAATCTGGAGGCCGATGGATTTGGGTACTGTGAAATCGAAATTGGAGAGGGGTGTCTACTCCAGCGCTGATGACTTTGCTGCTGATATCAGGCTTATCTTCTCAAACGCTTTCAGATATTTCCCCCTTGGGAGTAGAAATCGTGCAGCAGCCAAGCATCTCAGTGGGGTTTTTGAGACCCAATGGAAAGAAGCCGAGGAGAAAATGTCAAATGCTTGTCCTCCTCCTACTCCTCCTCTGCCCAAACGGAGACCAAATGGCAAGAGCTCTTCTGCTTGTAGGGTTCTTATGCAAAGTCAAGGGGTTGTTGGGGTTTCTGATTCTCACTCAGTTAAGTCAACCAAAGATGATGATTCTCACTCAGTTAAGTCAACCAAAGATGATGACTTGGGCACCCTTGTTCATCATGCCATGTATCAGGCCACAGACAATCTTTCTCCATGTAAGGCTAGGCGAATTCAGTCGCTCAAGATGCGATTTTCAGGTACAATACGGAAAGCAAACAAGATACTTAAGGGTCTACCTGATTCTCCACCAAGGAGAAAATTGATGCATCGGATGGAGCAAAGGCAATCGGCTCGCCTTGCTATTTTGAACATGGAGAAGTCAGTCCAATTTGAGGACCCTTTAAAGGATCTCAAACAACTTGAGATTCTGTGTGGCTGTGGCAGTGAAAAGGTCTACCTTGGATTGCCCCTTAAGCATTTGGGTTTGTACCTCAAGGAAGATGACGAGTTGCAGGGTCAGGACGAGGAGGCGTTTCTGAATGGAGATTGGGAGGAAGGCGAGATCTGCTGGCAGAAAGGCGATTGGGAGGAAGGTGAGATCCGCTCATGAAGTACAGGTTAGAGTTTACACGGAAAATGAGGCGTAGGTTACAAGCCACCTTGCCTCTGTTATTTGTTGTATATCGTAGTTGATTATATATTATAGTAATTCTGATTTTTTATTGTTGAGATGCCAGATTTGGAATATAACCCACTGCTCGACAAGATAGATGACTTAGAATCTTGCTATTAGGGAATCTCTTTAAGTTTTACTTTCTAATTTGTTATAGATAAGGTTTCCAATGTGGATATAGTTGTATCTGCCTGATGCAATCCTACACATCCAGATATCTTGGAAACAGTAGCAAAGTATGCACTGTTATGATGCATATAAGATAACATGTGTGTATGTTCCACAATATAATTTGTTATAGATGAGGTTTCCAATGTGGATATCGTTTCTAAAATGTTTTACTTCATGGAACTTTTTCCAGGATACAAAAGAAGATAAAGTGTGTATGTTCTGTTGTGTGTGTTTGTGTATACTATCCATGTTCATTGACCATATACATTATACATATCATATCATACATTGTACATGTCAGATGAAGTGGACCATTGTGCTCTCTCTCTCTACTTTTTGTATTGTTTATTTTTTTTATTTTTTTTGTGCCAGTTTTTGTGTGATTGCTATTTGATGGCTAATGCAACTGAGAGCGAATGGTTTGGGCATGAGGGACAAAAGCATGTAAGTTTGCAATAAAACTGAAATCAAATTCCACGGAAGCTTATCAAGAACTTGGAGACAATCCCCCATCTTCGCAGGTGCATCAGCTGCAGCTTTTCTGTCCCTATGAACGTAAACCATAGAAAAATTCCAAACTCCAGCTAATCAGGTTTCTGCATCTTTAAGTCTGTTTTGATTTATTAAAGGAATGAAATGATGAATAAGTGTTTCGCATCTGTACAAATAAAATGATTTCTTGTATAAGCTGTTCAGTTGCAAAGGTTGTTGCTATGGAGTGTGTGCCCCACTCATCTAATCCCAGCATTGGCATTTGCTTTAGTAACCCTGATAATCAGGTACCCCATCTCCGTTTCACCTCTAAATTTATGCTTTAAAGATGAATGACATTTCATGCAACAATTTACAGAGCTGCTACTGTTTAGGAAATCTATGCTACCAATTTGTGCTCGTTGTTTGATCTTGTCAGGTGTTTATGCCTTGTTTAGGAAATCTAGGTAAATAAAATTTGTGTTTGTTAATACACACTTTGTGCCCTGTGGAGTTTTCAGTTTGCTATTCCCTGCACTTATCCAAATTTCGTTTGAGCTAGTACAGAAGCTTGGGATTGCTCCTTATAATGGTTTTTTCTTTCAATTTCTTTTGGCTTGGTGGCTGCTACAGTGTGCAGTTTGCATTGCTGTTGGAGTTGTGTTTCCTTCATCATCTCTTCAATAAGGGTTATATCATGGCTATTTCAGGTAAAATTGCTAAAGATTTTATATTACAGATACTATTTGTTTTTGTTAAATTGAAAAGGAAAATGGAGTGTGAAAATTCCATTATTGATTGTTCTAATAGGTTTTCTTGTGACCTTCCATACAGTAAATGATTTGTTATCTTTTCTTTAGGCTTAGCTAACATTGTTCTTAAGAAAAAGCTAATTTCAATAACATAATGTATCACAATCATTTCTAAAGGTGCTATAAAAAGGTTTGTGCAGTGATCTTTTTGCAATAGCTTCTATAGTGATGTCTTGATGCTATAATCCTTTTTTGTTTTTTTGTTTTCAAATACTTCCTACTTGGCTTAGAGGGATCTATATATGCCACTCGAAGACGATGAGATCTTTGAGCATGTGCATGGGAGGTGACGATAAGTTAAATTTCTTGGCTATAGACCATGGGTTGATAAGTTAGTACTTTTATAATGCTGTGAAGATACAAAGGACCCATTGGCTTAGATTCACATTTTAAGATCAATAGGAACCTTTGAGAAGGTTGGTGTGCAAGGGCCTCAGTTGCATTCTTTTAAATGAGAGATCTCAAAGTGTTTGTGGAATTCATATCCCACAAATTGATGCTTTCATTGAGAGCCACCTCAACAGGATTTTCTAATTTGTTATAGATAACTTAGAATCTTGCTATTATTAGGGAATCTTATTGAAGTTTTACTTTCTAATTTGTTATAGATGAGGTTTCCAATGTGGATATAGTTGTCTCTGCCTGATGCAATCCTAGACATCCAGATATCTTGGAAACATTAGCGAAGTATATGCTTGTTCATAAAGTTTTTTTTTTTCTTTGTTCCGAGTACATTGCTTTCTGAGTTTATCATTGTGCTAGTTTTTCTTTCTTCTTCTTGGTTTAATAAAGAATGATAATGATGCAAGCCAGAATATTTAGCATCTTGAGCAACAAATTATTCCTTGTAAAAGAATGTTTCTGCATCTTTATGTTGATTTTGATTTAATAAGGATTTCTTGTCAAAGATGTTCAGTTGCAACGGTTGTTGGCTGGTCAGGTCCCCCCAATTTTTTTTTCACTCTTGTACTGTCTCTTCACGTCAATAATGCCATAATATGAAGGAAAACTATGGAGTGTGCCCCCTTCTTTTAAACCCTGCAGTGGCATTTGCGTCAGCGACTCTGATAATCAGGTACACCATCTTCATTTCTCCCCAATATTTATGAAATAACCCAATCAGTGTTTTCTTTGTTTTTCTTTTGTGGCTTAGATTTCTCCCTCCTTTTTTGTTTCTTTTTCTGGGGTCTCATTTATGTTGCTGTCACCATGGTTATGTTTTAAAGATCAATGACATTTCATGCGACAATTTGCAGAGCTGCTACTGTTTAGGAAATCTATGCTACCAATTTGTGTTCTTTGGTTTCGTCTTATCAGATGTTTTGAGCCTTGTTTAGGAAATCTATGGTAAATAAAATTTAGGTTTGTTTCATACTAGTATGATTTTCACTGAGAACTTGGGTTGATGAAGAAGAAAGGTCGGAAGTAAGTTTTAAAGTATACTATCTGCATTATGATATCTTGAGGTAGTTTGAGCATTATATATAGATTAGAATGCCCAGCAAGCAGTAGTGAACCTTTTCAAACATTTTCTGTCAATGTACATGAGCACAAATTAAGTCCACTCAAATTTTCTTTTATCAATGACTGAAAATCAAATAAACAGAAACCTTAGAAGTGCCACGTTTTAAACAATTGCCAGAGCTGATGAGGGCACTCCAAATAATAAAAATAGGAAACCATTTTTATTTGGACATGTTAAACAGGATCCTTGGTTCTCATCATTTACAAAAAAAAACATGGTACTTTCTGATGTGCCTAAGCCTGCAGTGGGGCAGAGTTTCTAATGGGGAGCATAAGCAGTTTCTCTTACTGTTTGGTCTCTAATTATACTATCCCTGCTCTATAGTTTCTAACTGTTATGTGTATCAGAGTGGAATAACTAGTAAGGTTGGCTTGGCGCACCATAAATTTGACTTGTTTTACCCTTCTACAGTTTAAAAACGTATACATTAAGCTTATTTTTGAAAATGTATGGACTTTTGGGTTGTGTGTAGATTGTTCTGATATTAGCGTTGTGGTAATCAATTATGGTCAGTATATGTCCTGGGCCCTTTTTCAGGTGACAGAAGCAAGTGAGGCATTTTAAGAGCTTCTTTTTCTGTAGCCTTTAATAGAATTTTCTTTTGTTAACTACTGCTGTCAACTCTTTGGGTTCTGATTTTCTGATTGTCATTGTAAGTCTTCTAATTGAGCATGATATTGACTTTGTGGTATGATTTTCTGTGTTTACTCTATCTTCTTTTCTTTTTACTATATCTTTTGTGCCTTAAACATATCTTGCTCTCTTTTCCTCGTTGTTGGGTTAGTTTGCGACCTAGGTTTGTTTTCACAAGTATTATGTATAAGATCATTTAAAAATTTGTTTAAAGATATCTTTGGTTCCAATTCTTCATTGCTTGTTTGTCTTGTTTGATGTTTGAGCTTTATTTTCGGGTACTTAGATGTTTGAGCCGTATTTTCGGGTACTGAGATGTTTGAGCTTTATTTTCGAGTACTAAGATGTTTGAGCCTTATTTTCGGGTACTGAGATGTTTGAGCCTTATTTTCATGTGTTGAGATGTTTGAGATTTATTTTCAGGTACTATGATGTTTGAACAATATATTAAGGTTACCATCCAAATGTTTGCGTTTTCCTGAAATATACTCTTGAAGAAATCTTTGGTCCCAATTCTTCATTGCTTGTTTTATCTTGTATGATGGTGGCCTTATTTTCAGGTGCAAGGATGTTTGAGCTCCCAGGTTTTCTTTTTCAATTTTTTGTTTTTGCATGATTTAAATATTGGTCGTATTAAAATAAAAGAATTGATATATTGGCAGAAAATATGGGGATAAATGGACAGATGTTCTGAAAATTTACAGATGTCATTTTCTTTTTCCTGACCAATTCTATAATAATCTTGATATGTTTCCGTTTCCTGACGTTCTTCAGGGAAATTGAAGTATTTCTCATAATATGTCCCTCTAACTCTGTTCTCCCTCCCCCGCCGCCCGCGCCCCCCCCCCCCCTTTTTTTTTCTTTTGAGGTCTCATATATGTTGTTGTCACTATGGTTATGTTTAAAGACGAATGACATTTCATGCAACAATTTTCGGAGTTGTTACCTGTTTTAGGAAATCTATGCTACCAATTTGTGTTCGATGGTTTCATCTTGTCAGGTGTTTGAGCTTTGTTTAGGAAATCCGTGTTAAATAAAATTTGTGTTTGTTAATACGGACTTTGTGCTTTGTTGTCGAGTCTTATCCAAATTTTATGCTAGTATGATTTTCACTGAGAACTTGGGTTGATGAAGAAGACAGGTTATAATTTTTGAAGTATACTATCTGCATCTTATGAGATCTTGAGGTAATGTGAGCATTATATGTAAGATTGGAAAGCCCAACAGGCAGCAGCTCTGGTTAGAGTTGATTTAGTATTGTATTTGTTCACCCCAAAAAGTATGGCTTTGTATTTATTTATTATTTTTTTGATACAAACGATATTATACTTTAATCTAATCTAAATTTTATGAATGATTTTAAATATTCAAAGCCCGTTAGTGGTCTGGTATATGTTTTGTATGATGTGCATGCACAAGCATGTTGCTATTAATATTGTTAAGCCCAATAGAAAGAGGTAATTCAGATAAAATTGTAATAGAAATCTTGCGCGTTATGAAATCTTACTTCTTTTCATGCCCAGACTGATTAAGGACTTTAAAATTCCACTTGCATGATGTGAGAACTCAATGAACAAATTGCTGAAATTGTAAAGGACCGAAAAAACTTTTATTAAAGGAGATAGAAATGTGTCCGAATGGACAATACAAATTAAAGAAATTGATAAAGAGCCCAATCGACCAGAATACAAGTGAGAAAAGATGACAAGGGAATTAAAATATCTCCAAATTGGACAAACTTAATTAGGAATGCACTGGTACTTAAATCATCACAGTTTGATTCAGACATCAATTTGATATCATTTTATCTTAGGAAGGAAACATAGCAAAATAAAGAGTTTCAACATGGTTTTTTTAGCCTCCATCGGTTATAAGGGTCTTGGTTTACCCTTGATGAATATGCAAAAATTTTCCTAATTTGGATGAAACCAAACATCTTTAGGAATGCATTGTGCATAAAAAATTTGAACTATCAAAATATTTTAGTACGACAAGCAAGTTAACTCATCAAAACCAGCATTAATTCTTTCTCATGATCCTTCAACTTTACTACCCTAGTCTCGACAACTACTTTCCATGCGTAGTTAGTCTAACCTGGACCACCTAGACATTACTTTGGACGGAATTATCTTAACACTTGTATTCGAAGTCAAATCCAACAACCTCAGATTGGCCAAGTTTCCTATTTGCTTTTGGTATTTCCTCAAAAGAATATTTTTCATGCTAAAAATCTCAACTTTCGTTAGTTCTCTGAGCGCAGAGATGTTCTTTCATCTAGTTGCAATGTTTAGATGAAGTTGAATTGTTCATGAAAGTTAATACAATTATGTCTAGTATAACATAGCTAAATTTTGAAGCATTCAAACTCGTATAGCCTTATCTAACTCTCACACACTGAAGCATGCTCGGAGAAAACATTAATGGGTGTGTTGCTGACCACTTTTATTGGTTTTGGGGAGCGTACCAAAGGAGAGAAAGCGAGTGGTAGCATGGTGAGGTTGACTGAGACTGACTTGTACATGAGAAATGGGATTCAGAGGTGTGGCGTGCTCCACACCATTTGTTCCTCACTCAAAATTTAATAGGCAGGTTCTTGTGCAGCAGCGTCCAATCATCAAACAAAGTGGACTCTCAACCAAAACAAAAATATTCTGATTTGATAAACACATCGCTTTCCTTTGGGATTTCCAGTTGGTAACTCATGACAAAGTTCTTTATTTTTCTTGCTCTGCCACACATTTTGCTGGTATGATCTCCTGTTGACGAGCAATCTCTCAACTGTGATTCTTGTTGTTCGATCTGAGTTCAAGTTACCTGAATCAAGAAATCTTCATCACTTTATCTACTGTTTATTTATTTTTTAGCTCTTTGTTTGTTCAAGCTTGGTTTGGTTTCTACCTTTTGTACTAGAGAAATATTGAAGTCCTTATTCTACTTGAGGAAAAAAACTTACCTATAACGGGAATAACACTGTTTTGCTATCCTCGATCAATAACACAATGACACGTGGAAAAGTTATCCTACATGTCACTGCGTTATTGGTTGGAGATAGCAAAAAGTGTTATCCCCGTTACATGAGAGTTTCTCTCCTACTTGAGGCATAGAAAAGAACTCGTATTGGGTCAGTTCCCCACTCAATTTCGGTTGTTTGATTATTAGTCAGTTCTTGGCCCACGCGCACTATAATCTAAAATATAGCCAACCTTACAAACGCATGATCGATACATTTTTATTGCAAACATACCAGAAAACAACCTACACAAGTACACATTACAAAGCCATTGGACTCATCAGTTCTAACTAAGTTCCGAAGCCAACTTGATAGACTATATTTTAGAGTTCAAACCTAAGTGTAGCAAACAGAGGTCATACCAAGAACCCTAGATTTTGGATTTGGTCATTCGTGCAATATTAGTGGGATAAACTTCGGTTTTAAGAGAAGAGACATAGGCCTTTGTTGCTATTTGAACGTTTACAGCTTCCGTTGGATGCAAGCCATCGAAGTACACATGACTGCTTCTGTTTGCACACACTTCACCTCCCCTCTTGCATAAAATTCCATTTCCACCTTCAGATATTGATGCCACTTCACAACAGGTAGTGCTAGAATCATTGAATCCTGTAACCCATGGAATTTTCAATTATAATTTACACGCTTTCGATTCACAAGGCATATATGCTTTTGCACTGAATTGGAATCTTCATGTGTTTGTGTATGTGCACTAATATATTTGACATGAAAACTTACATTGTCACACGAACGTTGTTAAATTTATAATTATCTAGACAATTTGGTAAGAGAACACTATAATTAATGAAGATTTGCAATCATGCAGCCCAAAAAAGCAACCACCTCAGCCCGGGTGACGGAGCCATGCCTAGGCCATAAGTGGGCCCCCCTATGGCCCCGGTGAAATGTACTTTATATATGCATGCAAAACTATATTTTGGACCACCCTATTATTCGGGGATACACTGTTAAAGTAGATAATTAAGAATTCTCTTCTTCTTTATTGTTTAATGTGAAGGGGCCAAGAGAGATCTGCATATATACCTTTGGAGATAGGGTTTTTTATAATGTCCCTGATGATCTTGTAGGAGTTGACAAATACAAGAGCAGAGCCAGGCATCTCTGCCCTAATCACATCCACCAAAGACTTCAAGTGAGAATTGAAAAGGTGAGCTGCCCAGTTCATATTTTGTACACAGCCATTGTGTGTTGGTCTGTTCATCCTCACCACTGGACTGCACCCAAGTGGATTTACTGACATCACAACAAATTTTCGAGCTCCCAAACTGTGCAACTTCTGTATCATCATAAATTTTAAATGAATTAATTAAGATTGGCACTTAACTTAAGTGACTTGAGCCACACACAGAGAAAAAGGATTAAAATTATTTTATTCTTTTTTAATACAAGTGATAGTCTAATTTAGAAGAGGAGGAGCCGGGTTTCTCACACACGCACTAATATGATGCCACGGAGATTCGAACTTGAGTCTTCTAATCTGCAAATCAATACTATTTTTCATTGAACTAGATCCCATTAGCACATGTCATGCTTTTAATTTGTCAAATATATGGTCAAATCTTTTCTTTCCAAAAGATCTTGCATATATTATGTCGGATTTCTAATCAGGAACGTTAGTTAGGTCAAATCTTTTATTCAATTCCTGTTTCTGATGTTCTATGTGTATTTTGCATAAAAGACTTTGTCCTGTAATCAACCTTTATTACATGTGTGTGGAGTGGGATGGGTTCATTACTGAATTTTATGTATGTCTGCATATCTACCAACAGCTATTAATTGTTTCGAACTGTAGCTCTATCTGAGCCGTCCATTTGGCAGGCCATGGACACGTATGACCTAAAGCAGTGGCATGTCAGCCTCGTCATAAATGAACATGTCTTTCTACCATCAAAGGAAAAGTCGTAAAACATTTACATTAATTTACATGGAACCATGTTCGTCCAGCAGGTTCAGGTTGTATTTTATATTCATACAAAACTCAAGCAAATCGTTGAAAGATTTAATTTGTGTGGTGTGTGTTGTTTGCTCTTGTTGACTCAGTCGTTGTTCCCGGCATTGGAACAGACATATGATAATAAATACCACCATTTACTGATCAAATCATTTACTACCTTCTGAACAGGGAGTCCATACACAAAATGATATACTCGAGTTATAAATATAAGTAGATGGCATAGTTGACGAGAGTTATATCACACAGTACTATATTACAATTACCTATATTCTACATGCATATTCTTTTTCGTATTTAGCATGTTATATTGTTATATTATTTTTTTAAATAAATATCATGAGGTGTTCGGGTCAACTTATGCACACCTTGACTAATCTCCACTCGTAGAACTGAGTCTGTCGCTAGCCACCAGGTATTGCAACTGCTGAGACTCGAATTAGGGAGCAAACCCAGCTAAACCCCAGAGTCTTACCCAAATGACAGACAAACCACTGAGCCACTCTTGGTGGTTTATATTGTCATATTATTATTTTCAATTATATTTTACTTAATTTTCTTGCATAATTGAATTTGTGTGAAATTTTTTTTATTATAAAAAAATACAGCAATTTTATGAAAATCACTTGGGATGTTGAAAATACAAACCTTTAGTTGTCTGGACAAAGAGGCAGTTAGATTGGCAGTAAACACTTCCAGACTGACATTTTGGTTGGAGCTCCTCAGAAAGTAGTTGAATGAGTAATCGTTTCCACCAGTTCCCACCACAAACAAGTAGTTGGGAAGTGACTGAGGGCTTCTGCACCCCAGTTGGGTTTCTAACTCTGGCAACGTTATCTCCTCAAAGTTTCTAATTTGCTGGTTCATATTGATCACATGGCCCTGAAAATTGCAAACCCCATTTCAACAAATTGAATTTAGACATGGCTAGCTTACACATGGTCAGATCAGATGTTAGCCATCAGTTTCTGCTTACTTTGGGTTCATGAAAACATAATATATTAAAAAATATATAACAACTAGAATTCAAATCCCCTGCTGCTTTTTTAAAATAATAATAATATCATAATTAAAAAATACATATATTGTCAGACTGTAAATCTACCGATAAATCTAGAACTTTGAACATTATTAACCCATGTATAAAATTTAAAATAGTATTATGCATGTAAAAGGTTGGCTCATAGAGTATATAGGATCCCTAGCTTTTGTGATACAACACTTGCATATCCAACAACTACGACCAAAAAAATGTAGCTTTCACATATCACTTTCGAAGGAATAAGTAACCCAAAAATTAAGCTTCACAGCTGGAATAGAGATCATTATTGTCATTAACTCAGTCACATCACTTTTTATTTTCTAAGGAAGATGTCTGTGTTTTTGTTTTTTCCTTTTGCTAATATAGAATGTTTCTGGGTTAATAATAGCAAAATTTGGCCGGTTATTGCTAAAGAGGGTTTTTTTCTCCTAGTGGATCCGGTTTACATTGTATTTCACTCAAATTCGAAATTATTTAACTATTTAAATAAGCATTTCTCGTTTTAGTGTTTTCTTAAAGCACTATTTTATTAATAATAATTACATGTTCTAATCTAGATTTTTCGGACTGTTGAAATATAATATATATAACGGTCATCATGAACTCAAGGTGATATGTGTAGTCCAAGAGGAAGAAGTAGAAACTAATAATAATAAAAAAAAAGAGAAGAAGATGATGATAATGATAAAGATGAAGTAAATTGGCATACCGCCAAGGAGCCAGTATCATCCAGTATACCAGAAGCACCAGAAGCGAAGTTGACACCATGAACAATCTTGCTTCCTCTAGTTTTGGGGTCAGCAAAAGCTGGGATCAAGGAAGGTAGCTTAAGATGGCCACCAAGAAGGTCAATAACATTTCTGCCATTTGTGAACCTTCCAGAAGGCCCAAGAGGAAAATCAATTCCATAGGGAAAGTAATCAGCTCTGGCCAGAGAGTTTGGCAAGAAGTTATTGTTGCCATTGTCAACCAAGGAACTTCCAAACACAAACATCCCTTTCATCATCCCACCCTCTGCATTTTTATTACTTACACTGCAATGGCAACTGCAGAAGGGAAAACAAGCAAGGAGGGAGAGGGCTAAGAAGAAAAGTCTGGAAGATGAGGTTGCAGCCATTTCAGTTTTGGTAGTATGGGCTTGTTGGTTGATACATTTATATTCAGCTATAATAAATAATGGATTTTATTTAACCTAAATACAGCGGTTTTAATGTGTAGTCATTTTTGGTGAAAAATGGGCCCCCATCACCAATCGTAAATAGAAACGAGTATATGTGGAACTTGTTTTACATAAAAACCTTAAATTTATTATTAATACTTTTTTTAGTACAAGTAATAGTCTAAATTAGAGGAGATGAGAGTTTCTCACACACACACAATCAAGTTACTATGACATTTGAACTTGAGACCTCTGATATGTAAGTCAAGGGCCTTTTTGGTGTATTTGAAGACTCTATAAACTATAGACAAAGTCATCATAAGTAGTAAGCTCATCCGTAGAATGATCACTGGGAAAAATTGAGTATTTCTTAGGAGAATACTTACGTGCAATCTTGTCCATCCAATGTGATTAATGAATCTGTGCGATACACATGTCATGATCGAAACACTTAATTTGATTTATTTTTTGTTTATTTTGCAGATATAATCATTTAGATTATGATGTAGGAAATAAATAATTATGATTCTCATGTGTGTGAAGAAAATTTGTTAACCACAATGGGGTGAACAAGTTGAATGCACCTAAGTATTGCACCTAAGAGCACCTCCAGTGCAAATCCAAACCGGGCCAAATGGTAGCCCTAGGCCCCAAACCCTCCCTCCAGTGCGCAATGTCCAGTTCGGGCAGGGATAGGACCCACCAACTCGAACAAGCTCACGTGCAAGAATTGATTGGACTGTTGTCCAAAGGCTGGTGATGTCAGCATGACGTCACGCTGACGTCAACTGCTGATTTTCAAAACAAAAACAAAAATTACTGTTGGCGTGTGGAATACAGGCGCCAACAGTAAAAAAAAATTTGAAAATTAGCGGCTAACGTCAGCGCTCATCTGCTAGAAACCAACGGCTACAAGCCACGTGGCTTCTCATGGAGCCTCTGATCCAAAAATCTTATCCAATCCAACGGCTCTCCAATTTTTGACTAAAAAAAATCGAAAATGTTTGTAAAAAATATCAAAAAAATTCTGAATTTTTTTTCTATAAATGCCTACCAATATTATTCACTTTTCACACTAAATCTTTATACGAATTCATCTCCTTCCAAAAAATTTCACTTTTCACCCCAAATATTCTACTACAAAATTTCATTTGTGCAAAAATACAAATGGCTTCTTCCATCAAGCGGAAAGGTCATGGACAAACATTCAAAGAGGTCAAAATCTTGGCAAGAAGGTAAAAAAAAAAAAAAAAAAATTCCCTTTTATTCAATTTAATGTCTTTTTTTAAATTTATATATTTATTGCATTTCCACTTTTATTTTTTTAATAGATTATTCAAGGCAAAACAAAACAGAGGAAAACCATTACCCATGGCTCCTCAAGTGAACAATGCCCGCAGTCAGTTCCAGTGGTGCGTTCCATGTCTGAAATAATGGCACTATTACGTCCTCCGAAGGAAAATACTCCCCCAATCGTGATCCAATGGAACCACCTCAGCCAATGATTGAGTCGTCCTTGTACTCGATTGTGTCGGACTATGAGAACCGGGAGTATTTCAATTGTATGATGAGTGAGTAGGTATTTCAATTGTATGATGAGTGTGATTACAAATATGGACATGTGGCAACTGAAAATCTTATCCTAAAATTTTATCCGAAAATCTTGTTTGAAGTTTGAGATGAGAATTTTATCATAAATAGTGAGACATGCCAACCAAAAATTTTATCCGAAAATCTTACCAAAATTAATGGTTTAAGTTAGGGGTGGCAATTTCGAACACTACTCGAAACCTGCACGAGAAATTAGCGGGTTCAACCCGCATGATAAAAAAACAGGTCAATTTCGGGTCAACCCGTTCTAACCCGTTTAATAAAGGGGTGGGTTTCAGGTCAACCCGTCAACCCGCTATAATACTTGTCTAACTCGTTTATTAAACGGGTCGTGTCAACCTACATCAAACCCGTTAACCCGTTTTATTTGCAAACTCTAGGGTCGTTTGGTACACAGGCTTGGCTTGGACTGGCTTGGATTAAATTTAGTACCACGTTTGTTTCATTTAATTCTAGTCTTAGATGGGATTGCTAATACCGGGCCCACCAAAAACACCTCCTTAGGAGGGGACTACTAATCCCATGTAAAAAGTGAGGATTAGCTAGTCCTATGTTTACCAATGTATGAGATGCATATATTATATTGTAATACTAATAACATATATTACTATTATTATTATTATTACATACACATATACTATAATATACATATATACATGTATATACACATATACAAGTATATATATACACATATATACATATATAATATATATAAATACATATAGATATATACACATATATTATTATTATAATATACTCATATACACATACATAGTAATATTATAATAATAGCATACATGTATACATGTATATATGTAATATATATTATATTATATATTAATGTACATATATACACGTATATACATGTATATATAAACACATATATATACATATATAATATATAAATACATATAGATATATACACGTATATTATTATTATAATATACCCATATACACATGCATATTAATATTATAATAATAGCATACATGTATATATGTAATATATATTATTATAATACATATATATATAAGTATATATACATATATGTGTATATATTATACCCATGTATGTATTATAATATACATATACACACGTATATAGACATATACATTATATATTTATACTATATGTATATATATTATAATATACATATATACACGTATATACATGTATATTATTATTATAACATACCCATATATATTATCTATTATAATATACATATGTATATGTATATGTATTATACCCATGTATATATTATAATATATAGATACACCTATATACACATATATTATATACATGTATATACGTATATATATACGTATATTATAATATATAATATATATACATATATTATATATACATATGTATTTTGTAATATATATATAATATATATGTATATATACATACATATATAATATACATATATACACATATATACATGTATATTATTATTATTATTATTATTATAACATACCCATATATATATTATATATTATAATATACATACATATATATAAATATATGTATATATGTATTATACCCATGTATATTATAATATACATATATACACCTATATACACTTATATATATGTATGTACGTTTATATTATTTAAAATATATAATATTATTATAATATACTTATATACATGTATATACATATATATATTATATATATTATAAAATACATATATACATATATATATATATTTTTGAAAAAATAAAAAAATTATAGTCCTAGTCCAAGCATACACCAAACGCAGGATAAGTGTTATCCAACTTAGACCAAGCCAAGCCAAGCCAAGTCAGTCCCTAAGCATAGTCCATGCCAAGACAGTCCTGTGTACCAAACGAGCCCTAAAAGACTAAAACCCAAGCAGAATACATATAAATAATTTAATACCCTCTTTTTAAAAAAAAAATATTAACACGCATATATATGCATAAGTTCATAACCTTAGCCTCTCACTTATACGCTCTGATACAAATGACCTTTTCACACAGCCACCTAGCCTCAGTCTGTTCAGTGCTCACCAAACCAGTTCTCTCCTCTCCAAGTCCAATCCAAGCCTCATCTCTTTACTCCCTCTGCTTTGGTCTCATTTCCTTATACCTCTCGACTCTCTCTCGTCCACCTCTCAACAAATAACCAGAGGGTTGGTCTCGATACCCAAATCAGATTCAAAGGTTGGTTCTTTTTCCTGTGCTTAGTTTGCATTTGACGGAATTCCTTTTCCAGTTTTCGTTTATTCTATTGGTTTCTGATTATTTTGTTTGCGTTGTCTTAGAATCTTAGATTGGTGGTGGTTTTCTGAATTTTTTTTTTTTTTTGGGTTGTTAAAGAGAAACTAATTATTATAATATTAGATTGTGAATGTGATGATAGTGGTGAAATAAAGCCAGTGAAACCCATCAATAATGTACTGGCAGACAACAGCATCAAGATTAATAGTGTTGTTTTGTTGTTGTTCTATTTCTAATTTATTTATGGTATTGGACTTTTTTTTTTTTTATTTCATTTCAGGTTGATTGGAGGTGTTGGAATTTATAATTTTGTAAGTGTTTTTTTTGTTAAATTCATTGTTGTTTTATTGCACAGATTCTGCTTGATTTTTTTTTTTAAATATAAAATTATTATGTTTCATATAGGTGGATCGTGGAATGGATGCTTTTGAAGGTGCATCCGAAAGTGCTAAAGGTGGAGTTGGAGAAGTTAGAAACAATGTGGTTGATTCATATCCATCAAACAACAACAATGCAGTTGTAACTCAGAATGGTAAGCAGTGTAGAAAACTCACATCAGTGGTATGGACTCAATTCCTATAGATGAAAATAATGAGCAAAGAGCAAAGTGTTTGAAAGGTGGTCAAAAATATTTGTGTGATAGTAGATATGGTACTGGGAATTTGAAGCGTCATATTGAATCTTGAGTGAAAACTGATACTCGTGATTTAGGCCAGTTATTATTATCTAAATCTGATGGAGCTATCTTAACAAGGTCTTCCAAGTTTGATCCTATCAAGTTTCGTGAATTATTAGTGATGGCAATTATCATGCATGACCTACCCTTTCAGTTTGTTGAGTATGCTGGAATTAGGCAAACTGTTTAATTATGTTTGTGCTGATATTAAGTTGGTATCTCGTAATACTGCAAAGGCTGATGTGTTGAGTCTTTATGATAGAGAAATAGCTAAGCTTAAGGAAATTTTGGATTCAGTTCCTGGAAGAGTTTGTTTGACATCTGATTTATAGACATCTATAACCACAGATGGTTATCTTTGTCTCACTGTCTATTTTATTGATGTTAATTGGAAATTGCAGAAAAGAATATTAAATTTTAGTTTTATGCCTCCTCTTCATACTGGCGTTGCTTTGTGTGAGAAAATTTATAGGTTGTTGACTAATTGGGGGGTGGAAAAGAAACTTTTTTCATTGACTTTAGACAATGCATCTTCAAATGATACTTTTGTTGAGTTACTGAAGGGGCAACTTAATTTAAAGGATGCATTATTAATGAATGGAAAGTTTTTTCATGTTCGATGTTGTGCTCACATTCTTAACTTAATAGTGCAAGATGGGTTGAAACACATTGATGATTATGTAGGGAAAATTAGGGAAAGCATTAAGTATGTTAGAGGTTCACAAGGGACGAAACAAAAATTCCTAGATTGTGCTGCACAAGTTTCTTTAGAATGTAAAAGGGGATTGCGTCAAGATGTACCCACTAGATGGAACTCCACGTTTCTTATGATTAACAGTGCACTTTATTATCAACGTGCGTTTCTGCATTTACAATTGAGTGATTCTAATTACAAACATTCTCTTTCTCAAGATGAATGGGGAAAATTGGAAAAACTTAGCAAGTTTCTTAAGGTGTTTTATGATGTGACTTGTTTGTTTTTTGGAACTAAATACCCAACAGCAAATCTGTATTTTCCTCAAGTTTTTGTGGTGGAAGATACGTTGAAAAAGGCGAAGGTTGATTCAGATAGTTTCATGAAATCTATGGCAACTCAAATGATGGAAAAGTTCGAAGTATTGGAAAGAGTATAGTTTGATCCTTGCAATTGCTGTAATATTGGATCCTAGATACAAAATTCAGTTTGTGAAATTTTGTTATAAAAGGTTGTATGGTTACAACTCCAAAGAAATGACTAAAGTTCGTGATATGTTGTTTTCTCTCTTTGATTTATATGTTCGGATATATACTTCTTCTGAATCTGTTTCTGGTACTTCAAGTGTCTCAATTGGTGCTCGTTCTCATGTTGATGACATGGTTTCTAAAGAATGCTTGGATGTTATGAAGGTAAATAACTATTTATTTTCATAGGAATACATAAAAGTTTAATATACATTTGACTGTTTGTGCTCATATTAATGTTATAATTTTTTTTTTTATAGGAATTTGATAACTTTGAAAGTGAGGAGTTTACACTTCTGCCCAAAAGACTCAGTTACAATTGTATTTGGATGAGCCCAAAATTGATAGGAAGACAAAGTTGAATTTTCTTGATTTCTGAAAAGTGAACCAATTTCGATATCCTGAACTATCAATTTTGGTACGTGATTTACTATCTATTCCAATATCCACAGTTGCATCTGAGTCAGCATTTAGTGTTGGTGGTAGAATGCTTGATCAGTATCGTAGTGCTCTTAAGCCTAAAAATGTTGAGGTACTAGTTTGTACGCGTGATTGGATATTTGGCAAAGGTATATTTGCTCAAACTTTGATTCTTATTTCTTGTATCTGTTTCTTTTCGACATCAGCTTAATCCTTATTATTTGATTTGTAGAAAATTATACTTTAGCACCCAACCTAGAAGAATTGACTGAGGATATTAGCAAGATGGAAATAAATGCTACAGATTCTGCAGAGGGCTCTAATACAGTCACTGTTGGTGGACAAAGTTGATGTGGTTGAATGAAAGATGAAGACTGATTGTTATTAAGTTGGTTTTTATTTGTATTTTGTGTTGTAATTATTTCACTTTTGTAACTTGATTTGAACTTTTCTGTTCAATTTGGAGTTGAACTTGAACTTTTCTATTCAATTTGGAGTTGAACTTGAACTGATGAATATGTATTTGTATTTAATTATTTACTTAGGTTGTATTTGGGGGAAGTTTTATCAAACTATTAAAATTATTGATTTAGTTATTAAAAAAAAATGAAAAGGTGACGCGTTACATGGGTTGGGTCGTGTCAACCCGTTTATAAACGGGTTGTGTTCGGGTTGATAATTTCTGACCCGTTTATTAAACGGGTCGTGTTCAGGTTGATCATTTCTAACTTATTTAAAATCTCGACACGACACGAACCCAACACGACATGACCCATTGCCAGGCCTAGTTTAAGTATAAAAAATAGAAAATAAATTAAAGTGAATAGTGTTGGCCCTTGCCCTTACTCTTTGGGGTAAAGGTGCTCTAAGAGCATTTCCACCCATTTACCATGGCAAAGGCTAAGGGAAAGCAAGGGTTGTTACTATTCATGTGAATAGTGCCATCCCTTGCAAAAGGCAAGTTGTGTTTCCACTCATTGCCATGGAAAAGGGCAATTACTATTCACTTATATATATATATATATATATATATACTTAAATGATTAATTTGGTTAAGATTTTCAGTTGCCACATGTCGATATTTATTATAAAATTCACATATGATATTTCGGATAAAATTTTCGAATAAGATTTTCGATTGTCACATGTCCATATTTATTATAAAATTGACATTTCAAATTCAGATAAGATTCTCAGTTGTCACGTGTCGATATTTATTATAAAATACAAATCTCATATTTCAGATAAAATTTTCACCCTCTAAAATTGCACCACGTGTCATCTCTATCTTCTAAATCCCTCTATAAAATCACAGCCTCAACTCAGACCTCTCACATCATATCCTCTTTATCCTTTCATTTATCATATTTTAGAAAACACATTATACTCTCAATGTCTTACACAAGGAGGTTGTTGGAGAGGCAAGAGTGAGAAAATGAAGAAAGAATGCGCAAACGAGCTAAAGAAGAAAGGGAGAAGGAAGAAGGAAGAAGATTATGATCAAGTTGCCATGGCATGCTCCATTAATCAAGGCAAGGCCACAGTGGTTCACAAGTCTGTTGTGGCCCAAATATGGACAGACATAGGCATTCTCGGGAGTAAGAATCTCTTGGAAGATTACTTTATCCCAAATTGATTATACTCTAATTTTGATTTTCGAGAGTAATATAGAATGCAACCCCATTTATTCAATAAAATCATGCATGATGTTTGCAATTACGATGCATACTTTGTTCAGAAGTATAATGCTACTAGGGTTTTGGGTATTCTTCTGGAGCAAAAACTTACAGCTTCTTTATGGATGTTGGCATTTGGCACATTTGCAGACCAAGTAAATGAGATTGCTAGAATGGGGAAATCCATTATCCTAGAGAGCTTGATCAGATTCTGTGATGCAATTGAAACTTTCTACTCCAGGGATTATCTCCGTAAACCTACGCCTAGGGACCCCTAAAGGCTTCTACAAAAATCCAAGGCTCGGGGTTTTCCAAGCATGATTGGAAGCATCGACTATATGTATTGGCAATAGAAGAATTGTCCAACTGCCGTACGAGCCGAACCTGATCTTCCACAAAATTCGGCATGAATTTTTCTCCATATATGAGAGAACTTCATCTCATTGCCCGTGATCGGACAATGACCAACTTGGACCCAACAATCACGCAACAAAACATCTTCCGTGGTTGTCCACGACCCTCCGACTTTGATAGAAGAGGTCATTTGTATTTTTACACAAATGAAATTAAGTAATAGAAATTTTAGTGTGGAAATGAATAATATTGGAAGGAGAAGAATTTGTATGAAGATTTGGTGTGAAAAGTGAAGAATATTGATAGATATTTATAGAAGAAAAAAAAAATCAGAATTTTTTGGTTTTTTTTTTATAAATGTTCGAATTTTTTTTACACAAAAATTGGCAGTCTTTGGATTAGAGGAGAAATTAGGATCGAACACACCAGGACGTGCCATGTGGCTTGTAGCTGTTGGCGGAAAGCAGGGCTGTTCAAACCCTTGCGCTAACGTCATTAGCCTTTGGGCACGAGCTCGGGCTCAATCTGCCTTTGGGCTTGCCCGATTTGGTGGCCCCCACCATTTGCCTAGGCTGTGAAAGCCCCCTGGAATCGCGCAAAGGGCCTCAGGCCCTCTCTTACCCGGGCTAGCCTGCTGCGCTAGAGTTTCTCTAAGCATACCCTTTTTTTACCAACCTACCTTGTATCTTTAAGTTGTACCATCTAGTTTAAGCTTTACAGTGGAGACCCATCTATGCACCTACAGTTTGAAAAAATCAAACGACTCGGACCGCTAATTTAGTTTGGATGGTCCGATCGGGTTTCCAGTCCAAATGCCCAGTTCTAGTGGAGACCCATCTAAGCCTTACAGTTTGTTTGCCTCTTTCGAACATAGACAAGTTCTCATGTAGCATTATTACGGAACGCTTGCATTTCTTCATTTATTGCATTCTTCCACTTGTGACAATTTTTAAAATTTTCCCATTTGTAAAATGGTGTAGAAATGAAGGAGGTTTGCCTATTTACAAGTTGAAGTGTGCAATCGAATAATTAAAATTGTGTTACGTGTGAATCGAATAAACAAGTATGATGGCAACACATGAGTCAGGCAAACAGATCGAGACGTGAGTAAAAGTTCGAGGTCCGACATGTGTTGCCATTATTGTGTTGACATTGTTGAGATGATGACCACGTGTTAAGATCACACAATGTAAACAACATATATATCGTTCCAGCAATGCAAATGCCCGAATTTTTCTTTTCGTGGATCTCACAACTTGGCAGGTTAGGGTAAGTGTTCAACTTGGGTGTCTAGACACAGATTTTGGGTGCAAGTATGAAATTCATGATGGTGAAACAACAATTAATATTACACTAATAATGTAATTCAACAATTAATTTAAACAGTAAACAAAATCGCGAAATTAAATAAAACAGTAAAACAAAACTGACTGGTTTTCCGGATAGAGGCTTGCAAATCGCAATGTCCTTGAAACAGAATTTCACCCCTACTCAGTGCTTGTAGTTGTGCAGGCATCTACTCCACCAAGATACAACTATCTTGAAACAAAGTCCTAGCACTAGGGCTTTGATTTCTGGCGAATTTTGTATGTTTATCTCTCAAGCTACAGACTTAGAATGAACTCTGCATTTTTTATGTATTTTAAACAGAGCCCGAGGCCCATCTTTTGACTAATTAAATATATATTATTTATATATACTAATTAACCATTGACCCAACTAATTGGGCATTGACCCAAAGGCCAAACCCAACAAGCCACTCAATTGGGCCACTTGTATAGCCCAATCCTAACTATTCTATTTCCAAGAGTAGATCTTATAAAGACCTTCAAGGAACTATAGTTTTCCAACTCAAAACATATCTGCAATGCCTTGCAAAAACCAACAATACCCCACATTTGAGTTGAAATTTGTATTCAAACACCTAACATGCCCCACATTTGAATGGAAATTTAAATGCAAATGATGCCTGGATCACATGAGAGGTAGTAGAAATTATATGCATCAGGAGAAGTGTCTTTCAGACTTGAACTTACCCTAGTGAAAATATATTGGGCCTACCGGATGACGTAATGGATATAATGAACTTGAACTGTTCACTCCTATTAGTAAACCAAGATAATATATCTCACACATATCAAATCAAACACACGTCAATTCATACGTTTATGTTTATTTTGGTCCTGAACAAATTCCGGTATTCCTAGGAGCTTTAGAGAGTTTGAGCCATATTAACTCTCAAAAATACGACCCCACATTTACTCCTATATAGGTGAAATTAATAAAGAATAGTCTGTCATATTCCTCTTGATCACAAGATATTAATGTCATTAATGCATAAGCATACCCTCAATCATCAACAGACAACACACACATATCATAGAAATGAGCATTTTGTGTGTTCAATACTTTGAATCATCCCCAACTAGTTCTCCTATTAAACCTAGACCATTGGATCTCCAATCAACTAGGTTAGGTTTCTGCCCGGTTTGATTCATTGAACTGGCTTTAGACCCATTCCCCTCAATGCATATAGAGTTTGCTCTCTTGGTAGGCCTTTTGTCAAAGGATCTGCTATATTTTCCTTGGACATTACATAATCAATGAAAATGACTGCATTTGAGAGCAACTGTCTAATCGTATTGTCTCTTCGCCTTATATGTCTAGACTTTCCACTGTAGACACTATTTTTGGCTCTTGCTTGGGCAGCCATACTATCACAGTGTATGCAAATGGCAGTCACAAGCTTGGACTATATTGGAATATCCTCAAGGAAGTTTCTAAGCCATTCAGCTTCTTCAGCTGCTTTATCCAAGGCTACAAACTCTGATTCCATTGTTAAACGTGCTATACACGTATGTTTAGAGGATTTCTAAGATACTGCTGCACTTCCTAATGTGAAAACATATCCACTAGTTGACTTGGTTTCTATATTGTCAGAAATCCAATTTGCTTCACTGTATCCTTCTAAAACATGTGGTTATCTCGTATAATGCAATCCATAACTCATGGTGTTCTTTAAGTATCGTAACACCCTTATCAAAGCATTCCAATGCTCATGTCCTGGATTGCTTGTATATCTACTAAGCCTACTTATCGAGTAAGCTATGTCAGGTCTAGTAGAGTTCATCACATACATCAGACTGTCAATCACTTGGGAGTATTCCAATTGTGAAATGGCATCACCAACATGGTTTTTTAATTTACAATTGGCATCAAATGGAGTTGCAGCAGGTTTACTGTCGAAATGTCTAAATTTTCGGAGGATCTTTTCGACATAATGAGATTGTGTAAGGATATAACCATCATTGTTCCTTTTAATTTCAATTCCAAGTATGACATCTGCTTGACCAAAGTCCTTCATGTCAAAACTTGAGTTCAACATTGCCTTAGTGTTTGGGCCAAAACTCTGCACGACAGCCCATTTTTGTCGAGAGGCCCATGAACAAAACATTTGGACTTTCATCTACAGGAATCAGAAGTAAAAAAACCAAGATACTGAAAATGCCCAAACCTTTTTGAATAGATTACAAATATAGCCATGATCTGAAGAGAAAAAAAATACCATTATTGACAATTAAAAAACTGACACACACAAATTTGGATAAAAGCCCAGCTTTTGAAAAATTCACATCATTTGATCTTTACCCCAAAAAAGGCAAGTCAGCATATCTTTTTCTCAAGAGAGGCCCCACATGACTTTTTAACTTTGGAAAAGTCAAAAGTTTCAACTATCACAGAGGAATTGATAGGGAGTTAATGAAGGCATGTCTTATAGGAGGACTTCCCCATTTTTGCAGCCAAAGAAAGAAGATCAAATCCCCTTTTTATATACAGAGAAACTCTGCACCAAAGCAGATGGCCTTTCTAAGAGATAAGCAGACTACGTTTTCAAGAGATAAGTAGGGAGCAAGGAGGTTGCTCACTAGAAAAAGCAAGTTGACTATCATCACAGACTGTGTTCTTTTTTACAAAAAAAAAAAAAAACAAACAAACAAACAAACAAACAAACAAACAGGAAACAAAGAGAGTTGGTTTTCTTTCAGAAAAAGCAAGGAAAAGACCTCCATGAAAGCTGATTGTTGATGGTTCTCTTCTGCCGAAATAATATCTTCCTTCTTTTATGACATTGAAAAAAGAAAAAAAAATCTTTTTAAAGATCTGCCGCCCATTATTAATGATTAAAAACACCACTCCGGCATTTTCTATAAATATGAGAGGAGGTGAATAGATCAAAGGATAGCCAAAAATCAATCAAGACAAAAACTCTCAAAAGTCACAACTGACAAACTCAAAAAGATCAACTGATCTCAAAAGCTTCCAAACCCTAAAGCAACCAAAGCTCTTTGATCCACAAGAAACAAATCAGCTAGAATTCAAATCTCTGGTTTCAGTTCAGTTTAGAAAAATAATTTTACAAAGCAAGATTCTTTCGTTACAAATTTGGTTCAGCACAAAGCCAAGTCAAGCAGAGTCCGAGTTTTTACAAATATGAAAACCTCAACAAATTTAAAGAAAGCCTTGGTCAAGCAGAACAGGCAACATAGCGCAGCTCCAGCTCAGTAACCATCAATCCAGCCACTTCTGTCCTCTCCAGACTAAAGAGGCCTCAATTCTACCTGTTCAACAAGCCTTTCATGGCTCGAAATAAATTGAAGCTCTGCCAAACTCAAACGTTAGTATCGATTTCCAGCTGAAACTCATCAGTTGAAGGTGTTGACGATTCAATCCAGCATAGAGACATCCAATCTAGCCTAGTTCAGAGGCAGCTACCCAGGTAGAAATCGAAATCCAACATTTTGTTGTCTTTTTCGGAGTTGCCATTTCGCTTTTTGAGTCCTGTAATAGGCAGTTATGCCTAAACAGTTTGTTTGTTTTTATCTATTTTAGCCAGAACTACCAATTTTGTACTGTGAAAAATTGTGAAGTCCTCACCAGTCAGATGCAAGAAAAGAACTTACTTGGGAGATATTCCTCACCCAAATTCACAATTGCTTGTTAAGAATCAGTAACTTGGGGCGCAAGTTATCTATCTTTTAGAAGTCTGCTAGGGTTTTAAACTGCTAACAGTGGCACGCTCACGCAAAAAAGAAAGTTGACTTGTTGACCACCAATGTTTGTCAAGCCAATGGGGAAGTTTACCGTACCATCACAGGATTAAAATCAAAACGAGTGAACACTTAGTATTATTGATAACATCCTTACTTGTTCCCATTATCAACGTATCATCAACATACAAGCACACAATGACACAAGTATTACCATTGCTTTTAATGTAGACACATTTATCACACTCCTTGATTTTGAAACCATGTGTCAACATTGTACGATCAAACTTTTCATGCCATTGTTTTGGTACTTGTTTAAGTCCATATAATGACTTCTCAAGTTTACACACCTTCTTCTCTTGTCCTTGAATCACAAACCCCTCAAGTTGTTCCATATATATTTCTTCTTCTAAATCTACATTCAAAAAAGCAGTTTTTACATCCATTTGGTGTATATCCAATTTGTAAACATATGCAATTGCTATTAACATCCTAATAGATGTAATACGCAAAACTGGAGAATAAGTGTCGAAATAATCCAACCCCTCCTTTTGGCGATATCCTTTGGCAACTAAACTTGCCTTATACTTATCAATGGTGCCATCAGCTTTGAGCTTCTTTTTGAAAATCCATTTGTGTCCAATTGGTTTATTACGAGAAGGTAAATCAACCAATTCCCATGTATTATTTTGCATAATGGACTCTACTTCACTTTCAGACAAGAAAGTAAGAAAATATGGTCCAAAGTTCTTTGGTACTATTGTTCTTGTTCCTCTTCTTGGCTCAGAATCTATTTCTTGAACTCTTGAGGAAGAACCTTCATCATGACTTTGATCATGTGACCGCTTTCTAGTTGAACCATATTTATTTTCTTTGTAAGGATATATTTCCTCAAAGAATTCTGCATTAACTGATTCAATGATAGTGTTAACAAGTATATTTGGAATTTCAGATTTCATTACTAGAAATCTATACGCAGCACTATTGTTTGCATATCCAATTGATGGGTTTCCCTCGTTAGTGGAGGAGAGAAAAAGAAGGAAAATAAATATTAAAATAAAATAAAATAAAGGACGGGAAAATTTGAAGAAAACGAACGGCAGAGAAAATGAGAAAAACTCTCTCGCATGCAAGGCCACCAATTTGTCAGGAACATTGGCTATAAAAGCAGCTGCCTTCCTTCAGTTCAAATCATCCTTTAGAAAACCAAAACATAGAGAGTTTTGAGAGATAAGAAAACCTCACTTGTGTGAGAGAGAAAATCCTCTTGAGAGAAAAACCAAGAGAGAGTTTAGCCACCGGTGTTTGGTGAGATTATTTTTGTATTCCCATTATTTTTCTTAGTGGAAGATAGAGTGTTAATTTTGTCCATTTTATTTACACAAGGCTGGGAGAAGTCAGATCCTGGGAGTACCATATTTATTTATTGGCTCTTTATTTTTTCGCAATCTTTCCCAACAAGTGGTATCAGAGCTTTGGCCCAAAAAATTATATTCTTGTGTAATTTAAGATGGAGGAGTCATCGTCATCATCATCAGCAACAATGTTAAAATTAACTGCATCCAATTACTCCATTTGGAATCCAAGAATGGAGGACATCCTTTACTGCAAGGATTTGTATGAGCCCCTTCAATTGCTGGGACAAAAACCAGCAGGGAAGTCAGACGATGCATGGAGCATTCTGAATAGAAAAGTTGTCGGACAAATCCGACAATGGGTGGATCAAAGTGTGTTCCACCATGTGGCACAAGAGACGGATGCATACAAATTATAGACAAAATTGTCGTCCATGTACGAGCGGAAGACCGCTCAAAATAAAGCATCGGTTATCCGACGGTTGGTAAACCTTAAGTACAGAGATGGTCGAAGTGTTACCGAGCATCTCAGTGACTTCCAAGGTTTGATCAACCTGTTGACGAATATGAAGATGGTGATTGATGATGAGTTACAAGCACTAATGTTACTCAGCTATTTGCCTGATAGCTGGGATACACTAATAGTATCCTTAAGCAATTCAGCTCCTCAAGGCGTTCTTACATTGGACATAGTTAAAGATAGCATGTTCAATGAAGAAGCAAGGAGGAAAGAACAAGGTGTAGTAGCCGAGTCAAAAGCCCTCGTCTCAGAGTATCGTGGAAGAACTAACAATAGAAAATTCCACAAGCGAGACAAGTCAAAGGGCAGGACAAGAGATGGCTCGAGAGGAAGGTTCAAGACAAGAAAGGACCTAGAATGTTACCATTGTGGCGGGATAGGCCACATGAAGAGAGAGTGCAGGTTGTTTAAACGAGAGCAAGATAGAGGTAACGAAAAGAGTGATGCTAGGCACACGACCGCAACTACCTCTGGTGGAAATGAGGTAATTATTCTATGTGGTGATGGCTTCGTTAATTTGTCCTCTCAAGATACATGGTGGATAGTGGACTCTGGTGCATCATTTCATGTCACCTCATGGAGGGACTTCTTTACATCTTACACCAATGGAGATTTTGGTAATGTGAGGATGGGAAATGACAAATTGTCCAAGATCGTGGGAAGAGGAGATATTTCCCTTGAAACCAACACAAGTTGTCACTTGGTCCTCAAGGATGTGAGACATGTTCCAGACATGCGTCTCAATCTAATCTCCACTGGATTACTTGACGATGAAGGATACACCAATGTCTTTGCTAAAGGGAAATAGAAACTCAGCAAGAACTCTCTTGTCCTAGCACGAAGAAAGAAGGAGAACACCCTATACATGACACATGCAAAAGTTTGTAATGGGTACGTAAATGCTCTCGCAGAAGAATCAATCGAGCTATGGCATAAACGGCTCGGTCACATTAGCGAGGAAGGGCTGCAAATTCTAGCCAAAAGGGAGGCACTGACTGGGATGAAGAAAGGCATGCCTCTAAAATCATGCACGCATTGCTTGGCTGGAAAGCAGCATAGAGCTTCGTTTCAACATGGTCATGCACAAAGAAAACCCAATATATTGGATGTTGTGTACTTTGGTGTTTGTGGTCCTATGACCACTAGTACTCTTGGTGGTGCAAGATATTTTGTTACCTTCATTGACGATCATTCCAGGAAGGTATGGACTTCCGCACTTAGAACAAAAGATCAAGTGTATGAAGTTTTCAAGCAGTTTCATGCTAGCGTTGAACGAAAGACTGGTAGAAGCTTCAAATGTATTCGCACCGATAACATACGAGAATATATATGGGCGTTTAGAAACTACTGTAGAAGTAACGGAATCAGGCATGAAAGATCTGTTCCGAAGACTCCTCAACATAATGGCATAGCTGAGAGAATGAACAGAACAATTGTTGAAAGAATAAGAACAATGTTATCTCATGCCAAGCTGGCCAAAAGTTTTTTGGGTGAAGCCTTGATGACTGCGGTTGATCTAATCAACCTTTCTCCTTTAGCACCTTTGAATGGTGATGTCCCGAACAAGTTCTGGTCGGGAAAAGACGTTTCCTACAATCATCTAAAAGTTTTTGGTTGTAGATCTTTTGTTCATATTCCTAAAGACGAGAGATCCAAGCTCGACCCAAAGTCAAAAGAATGTATCTTCGTGGGATATGGGAATGAAGAATTCGGTTATAGGTTATGGGATCCTGTAGCTAGAAAGATTATTAGAAGTAGAGATGTTGTCTTCTTTGAAGATCAGAACATTGAAGACATTCGAAGAGGTGATAAACCTAATAATCCTAGAGAATATCCAGCTAACTTAGATCCAGTTCCTTCCCCATTGGACACAATAACGAGCGAGATGAATCCAATGATACTGATGATCTAGCTAGTGATCCTATTATAAATGAACCAGTTGATGGTGACATGAGTGATGGTCATACAACTGATGGTATAATAGATGATGCAGCGGATGAAGGGCTAGAAGCACAAGCCGATGAAGAGCCAGAGGCCGAATTCCAACCAAGAAGATCGACCAGGGTACGGAGACCTCCGAGTAGGTATTCTCCAGATGATTACGTTCTCCTAACAGACGGGGAAGAACTAGAATTCTATAAAGAAGCATTGACTCATGATCAACAAGATGAGTGGTTGAAAGCTATGCATGAAGAGATGCAATCTCTGCATGAGAACCACACATATGATCTAGTGAACCTACCAAAAGGTAGAAGAACACTTAAGAACAAATGGGTGTATCGACTGAAGACGGAAGAAAACAACTCTAAGCCCAGGTTTAAGGCAAGGCTAGTTGTGAAAGGTTTCAGTCAGAAGAAAGGAATTGACTTTGAAGAGATTTTCTCACCCGTAGTGAAGATGTCATCCATGCGGGTTGTTCTCGGTTTAGCTGTAACCCTGAATCTCAAGATCGAACAGCTAGATGTGAAGACAGCTTTTCTTCACGGAGATCTTGAAGAAGAAATCTACATGGAGCAGCCAGAAGGATTCAAGTCAAAGGAAAAGAAGATTTGGTATGTCGGCTGAAGAAGAGCTTATATGAACTCAAGCAGACGCCTCGACAATGGTACAAGAAGTTTGATTCCTTCATGATTGAACACAGATATAGAAGGACTACTTCAGACCATTGTGTATTTGTGAAAAGATTTGATGATGGTGAATTCATCATACTTCTTCTCTATGTCAATGACATGTTGATCGTAGTACAAAACAGTGACAAGATTAGCAAGCTGAAGAAAGAGTTGAGCAAGTCTTTTGCTATGAAAGACTTAGGACCCGCAAAACGAATCCTCGGTATGAGTATATCCCGTGATAGAAAAAATCGGAAGTTGAGGTTATCACAAGAAAGTTATATCGAGAAGGTACTAAAGCGGTTTAACATGGATAAAGCAAAACCAGTTTCTACTCCATTTCCTAGTCACTTCAAGCTTAGTTCAAAATAGAGTCCTACATGTGAGAAATAAAAAGAAAACATGGCTATGGTGCCATATTCCTCAGCTGTTGGTAGTCTGATGTATGCAATGATTTGCACGAGGCCAGACATAACGCACGCAGTTGGCGTTGTAAGCAGATTCCTGTCTAAACCAGGCAGAGAGCATTGGAATGCTGTGAAGTGGATTCTCAGATATCTCAGGGGTACTTCCAAAATGAGTTTGTGCTTTGGAGGTGGAAAACCTGAATTGATTGGCTACACAGATGCAGACATGACAGGAGATCTTGATTCCAGAAAATCTACGTCAGGATACCTGATTACATTTTCAGGGGGAGCAGTTTCATGGCAATCAAAGTTACAAAAATGTGTTGCTCTATCAACTACAGAGGCAGAGTTTATTGCAGCTATTGAAGCATGCAAAGAAATGCTCTGGATGAAGCGATTCCTACAAGAATTAGGGCAAGAGCAGCACAAATACATTTTGCATTGCGATAGTCAGAGTGCGATCCACTTGAGCAAGAATCCGAGTTTTCACTCGAGGTCGAAGCACATTGAGGTGCGATATCACTGGATACGTGATGTGTTGGAGTCAAATCAATTACAGCTTGAGAAAATCCATACTGATAACAATAGTTCAGATATGATGACCAAGTCCTTACCTAAGGACAAGTACGAATTTTGTAGAAGAGCAGCTGGACTGCTGGAGCCCTCCACCTAAGTTGGGAGGGGGAGATTGATGAGTTTCCCTCGTTAGTGGAGGAGAGAAAAAGAAGAAAAATAAATATTAAAATAAAATAAAATAAAAGACAGGAAAATTTGAAGAAAACGAACGGAAGAGAAAATGAGGAAAATTCTCTCGCATGCAAGGCCACCAATTTGTCAGGAACATTGGCTATAAAAGCAGCTGCCTTCCTTCAGTTCAAATCATCCTTTAGAAAACCAAAACATAGAGAGTTTTGAGAGATAAGAAAACCTCACTTGTGTGAGAGAGAAAATCCTCTTGAGAGAAAAACCAAGAGAGAGTTTAGCCACCGGTGTTTGATGAGATTATTTTTGTATTCCCATTATTTTTCTTAGTGGAAGATAGAGTGTTAATTTTGTCCATTTTATTTACACAAGGCTGGGAGAAGTCAGATCCTGGGAGCGCCATATTTATTTATTGGCTCTTTGTTTTTTCGCAATCTTTCCCAACACCAATGAATACACAATCAATAGTCTTTGGTCCAAGTTTAGTTCGCTTTGGTAAAGGAACTTGTACTTTTATTAGACAACCCGACACTTTTAATGTTTTATAAGGGTATTATTTCTTTCCATATTTCATAAGGAGACTTATTAGTCTACTTATGTGGAATTTTATTTAAAATTCTACTTGCAGTAAGTAATGCTTCATCCCACATGTTGTGTGAAGGCCCTGAGCTATTTAACATGGAATTAATCATATCTTTAAAAGTTCTATTTTTTTCCTTTCTGCAACACCATTTTCTTGTGGTGTGTAAGGAGCTGTTGTTTGATGTACAATTCCATGTGTAGTACAAAAATCAGAGAAGGCTTGAGATTCATACTCCCCACCTCTAATTGATCTAAGTACCTTGATTTTTCTCTCAAGTTGATTCTCTACTTCAGCCTTATATGTCTTAAACATATTCAAAGCCTCATCTTTGCTATGAATCAAGTAAACATAGCAAAACTTACTGCAATCATCAATGAAGGAGATGTAATAATTCTTCCCTCCACAAGTTGGTGTAGACTTAAAGTCACAAAGATCACTATGAATTAATCCAAGTAATTCATTTGATTTCCCAAAACTGACTTAAAAGTTTGTCTAGCAAATTTGGATTCAGTACATGTTTGGCACTTATTATTGAAATCAATATTAAATTTTGATAATAATCCTAAATTACACGTTCTATGTAAGGAATGAAAATTAACATTTCCTAATCTAGCATGCCATAAATTAGATGACTCAACAATATAAGTAGAAGCCTTATTTATTTCATTTATAGCATCAAAAGCCAATACATTGAGTTTGAAAATACCATCAGCCAAGTAGCCTTTTCCTACAAACTTTCCCCCCTCAGTTAGGACAAACTTGTCATACTCAAATACAAGTTTAAATCCCTTGTTACTCAATAATGAGCTTGACACAAGGTTTTTCCTAATTTCTGGAACTTGCAGCACATTCTGCAGGGTCAGGTTCTTTCCAGAAGTCAATGTCAGCACCACTTTGCCTTTTCCTTGAATTATAGAAGTAGAGGCATTGCCCATATACAGCTTTTCTTCACCACAAATCTGATGGTAATTAGAAAACATGTTTCTGTCACCACAGATATGCTTGGTAGGACATGTATCAATCCACCAATCTTTGTCATTTGAAACCATATTGGTTTATGAAACAACAGCAACAAAATCCTCAGTCACATTGGTCTGGTTGTTTCGCCTATGATTTTTGCCTTGATTTGCAGGATTATGGTCCCTTCGGTGGCGGCATTCTTGTGCTTTGTGGTCTGGTTTTCCACAAACCCAGCAAGAGCCCTCAATCTTCTTGAAATCCTTTGTTTTTGGTGCATGGGCAGCATCTTGCTTGTTAAAATTCTTGCCCTTATTCTTCTTGGATTGACCCTTTGGCTTGAAGGTTTTTCCCTCAATGATATTGGCATTGGCTTCTAAGGCAGACACATCATTTTTATCACCCTTCCTATGTTCTTCTTCCACTTGTAGCATGAGAATGAGATTTTCCATATTCATCTCTATGCGCTTATGCTTGAGGTATATCTTGAAATCATTCCAAGATGGTGGTAATTTCTCAATTATTGCACCAACTTGAAAGTGTTCATTAATTGAACATCCCTCAACATGAAGTTCAGAGATTAACTTCTGGAGTTCTTCAACTTGTGCGATGACAGACCTGGAATCCACCATAACTGAATTTTAGAAATTTGCCAATGACAAACTTCTTAGAACCAGCATCTTCAATTTTATATTTTTTTCTCCAGTGATTACCATAATTCCTTGGTTGTTTTACAAGCTAAATAAAATCATAAAGATTATCATCCACACTATTCAAGATATAGTTCCTGCAACAAAATTCAGAATGCTTCCAAGCATCTATGGCACTTGGAGTTTCCTTTGGAATATGATTCTCTTTTGCTACCATTGCTTTTCAGAATTAGGATTCTTAGCCCCATTGACGCCATTAGCATACACTGATTGTTGATCCATAAATTTGTTCTTAAGATTGTTGGTGAAACAACAATCAGTATTACACTAATAATGTAATTTAACAATTAATTTAAACAGTAAACAAAATCATGAAATTAAATAAGACAGTAAAATAAAACTGACTAGTTTTCCAGATAGAGGCTTGCAGATTGCAATGTCTTTGAAACAGAATTTCGCCCATACTCAGTGCTTTAATTAAATAATTAACTCAAAATTAATTTAATTAATTGGGTTTAATTTTAAATCACATAGCCCAAGAGCCCCAATGTCCATCTTTTGACTAATTAAATACATATTTATATATATTAATTAGCCATTGACCCAACTAATTGGGCATTGACCCAAATGCCAAACCCAACAAGCCACTCAATTGAACCACTTGCATAGTTCAATCCTAATTATTCTATTTCCTAAAGCAGGTATTATAAAGATCTCAAGGAACCATAATTTTTCAATATAAAACTAATTTCAACTCAAACATATTTGCAATTCCTCGCAAAAACCAACAATTCCTCAAATTGGTTGGAGGCTGGTGTTACAAAGATTTTAGGCGGACCACAACTCCAATAGTCACAAAAGCTCGTCCTGGCATTGTAGAATCTGATCCTCTCTCTCCTTTACCAATTAGCACGTATAAATACGACAAAGTCTACTCTCTCACTGTCTCTCGCTCTCTTGCAGTCAGCAGATCCTACTTTTCAGCCTCCCCAGAATCAACGCCACCGTCAACACCACCTTGACATTGCAATACCACCCACGCAGAAACCCGAGCAGAGAACACAGAGGTACCTCTCTCAGATCTCAGCTCCTCTGTCTTCACTTGCTCTTCTTAATTCCAGTATTAGATCCTTTGTTTCTGTTCAATTATTCCTTGATTGGATCTTAAAGAAGCTTTTCTCATTTGCATGCGTTTATCTTTTTCTGTATTTGTCTGTTTAAGTTTTGGTTCACTGGTTTCTGGGTGTTCTTTAATGTAAGTGCCTTAACTCCCCAACTTTCTCAGAATTCATTTTTATTCAATTCCCTGTGGGAGGATCAAATAACGGTTTTCTTTGCTTTTTTTTTTTTTTTTTCTGTAATGGGTTCTTCTTTTTAGAAGATCTGGGGAAAAAGAATTGTTAGCCGCTAGGAGGATTGTGGGGTTGGGTTTTCTTCCACACTGTTTAACTAGGAATATGATTAAGTGTTATAATTTTTTCTTTTTCTTTCTTTATTTGTTTAGAAGTAAATTTGCATTCAATTGTCTTAATGTGCATGTAGAACTGGCAATGTGAAGTTAGATGCATCCCTTAAGAGTAAGCATATTAAGTAAATGAAGCCTTCTTTCCATTCAGAAGAGGTCCACATTATGTTCTTGGGTGAGAAACCTGTATATTGTTTGGGGTTTACGAAATTTGTACAAAAATAAATAGCTGAGCTTTAACTTGGTATCATCCTTAAGCAATACAAAAATCTCTAACTAGTAGTGATATTCGTCTTCCAATGAATTGATAGTTTTGGGCCGATTCAAGTTGCCAAACTGTTTTAAAATTTTATCCTATTTCTTAAGGAGCAAGAGCGTTCTACAATTATTACATTCTGAACCAATTGCTAATTCTACTCTATTGTGGCATTTTTTCATAACGAATTTGTTAAATATTTTATGACGGTGGATTATTTATTCCATAATGGGGAACATTATTATGTTAAATGAGTTTTAAATGCTTCTTACTATTATGCTAAATAAGTTGTATATATTGATTGTGCACTATTATAATGAAACTCAAGCTCAATGCATCAATTCCTCTGCTTATAACTTTTTTCTTGGGTTGTCATTTGTTAATTCATCAATTTTTCTTTTTCGTGTTTAAATCAATTTTCTGATAAGGAAAAAACAATTGAAATAAAGGTTTGCTTTACACGAATGTTACCCAACAAAGTTGCAAATTCAACATGTATTGTTTTGCCCCTCGAAAGTTCAATGCAATTAACACTGGAATTAAGAAGGGCATTTTCACATTAATTAGAAGAAAGAAAAAAAAGCTAATCTAAAGGGAAATCTTGAAACATTTAATATAACTCAACATTCATCATACATTCTCCATAAGCGTAGAGTAACATCAATGAATTGTAGAATCTGATCCTCTCTTTCTCCTTTACCAATTACCGCGTATAAATACAACAAAGTCTACTCTCTCACTCTCTCTCTCTCTCTCTCTTGCAGGCAGCAGATCCTTCTTTTCAGCCTCCCCTGAATCAACACCACCTTGACATTGCAATACCGCCCACGCAGACACCTGAGCATAGAACACAGAGGTATGTTTCTCAGATCTCAGCTCCTCTGTCTTCACTTTCTTTTGTTGATTCCAGTATTAGATCCTTTGTTTCTGTTCATTTATTCCTTGATTGGATCTTAAATGAGCGTTTCTCATTTGCATGCATCTTTTTCTGTATTTGTCTTTTTAAGTTTTGGTTTACTGGTTTCTGGGTGCTCTTTAATGTAAGTGCCTTAGCTCCCAACTTTCTTAGAAATTCATTTTTATTCAATTGCCCGTGGGAGGATCAAATACCGGTTTTCTTTGCTTTTTCTTTAATGGATTCCTTTTCTTTAAAAGATCTGGGGATAAATAATTTTTTTTGCTGCTAGGATGATTGTGGGGTTGGGTTTTCATGCACATTGTTTAACTAGGAACATGATTAAGTGTTGTAAGTTGTTCTTTTTCTTTCTTTATTTGTTTAGAAGTAAACTTGCATTCAATTTTCTGGGGTAGAAAGTAGAACCGGCTATGTGAAGTTAGATGCATCCCTTAAGAGTAAGCTTATTAAGTAAATGAAGTGTTCTTTCTATTCAGAACAGGTCCGCATCATGTTCGTAGGTGAATAGGGTGTGTGTTGTGTGTATTGTCTATGTGTGTTGCTCTTCACCAAAAAGGAATAGATAATTATAGGAACTACTTAAACTACTTTATGAATTCAAATTTTTATCATCCGAACTTGCAGTAATCATAGGAAACGCCCACCTTGTGTTGTCATGCATCACCAATCTCACAGTTGTCCACACCATAAATCGAGTTCCTTCCTGTGACATGTAAAACTTCCACCTATGAGGTTATATGTTGGAATTTGATTGGAGTACTGTCAATGTCCAAGTGTTTGGGTGTGTATGTCTTGCTCTCCAACCTTCTAAACACAACTTATAATCTCTTGCTCAGCAGTCAGCACTACTACAAATGATAAGCACTAGTTCTGCTAGCCAGGTCCAATGGAACACAAGAGTTCCGCAATTCATTGATTTCATGGTGTGTAAACAATGAATTACAGTTGTGAACTTGTGATTATGCTTAAACCGTGATAGGATGGGAAACATCTAATTCCATTGAATGTGTGGAGTGCATTCTAATGTTGGTTCACTAAGTTGGCATCTGGTCTTTTCTTTTACTATTCGAGAGATGGAATTAATTTCATTATGGAAGATAATATTTGGTTTGGTGCGAGAATTGCTTATGGAAGATAATATTTGAGTCTATGTGACAAGCTTTGGGGTCTTTTCTTATAAACCAATGTTTTCAAAGAATAAAGCAAAATGTGAGGCGTTTGAGTACTTGCAATGTGAAACTTGAATTTTATAGTTGAGAATATAAAAGGCCCCCATTGCATTTTCTTCATGACAACCCTGCTGTATTGTTGATTACAGTTAGTATAGAATTGCAGAGATAAAAAGGAAAACAAATGCAGGGGTTAGAGCTGGAACTGCTTATGGTACTTGAGGTGTTTTTACAGGGGGTACAGGCTTAGAGCTACTAGTGATGGACAGAGATAATATGGCTGGGTTTTGGATTTGGAACTCCCAAACGGCAGAGATGATATGGGGATTTTCTTAGGTCTTTTGTTTCTATAAGAAGCTGATAGAGCAGTTTTTCATGTTGTTTAGCAAAAAAAACCACATAAGTCTTATGCACTTCGTTCCCAGAGGAATACACCTTTGGGGAATTTCACAAACAAGAGAAATGCCTTGAACACGTTGTTCTGAACCCGTGAACGTTTCTGTCTTTCTTATGACAGACGGCTCAGGGGGGCAAGGGCGGTAGTCTCATACTGGCACTTGTTGTATTTAATTTTCTTTATTTCTTTCACTTATAAATTTTTGTTTTTCTTCTTCGGGTACTCTTCTGTTACACATGACAGTGACACCTGTGTTTAAACCTATTGGCATTTTGTACTAGCGCATGTATATTGCATGTTGGGCACAGCATCCTCTCTAGTTAAATGGTCATCATTGGCTTCGGATCTTGTTTCAAGGCTCCCGGCTTTTTTTATACACAACCTTTGCCATAGAGAAAGGTTGAGAAATTAAAGAAAATATATATGTGTCTCTGTATGACTGAAGTTGAATCTAGTGTTAAACATTCTATTGTGAACTTGATCGATTCTGGGTTAACCATTGGATGAGGTCTGACAACATTATGGATTACATGTTTGTAGCTATGGAGTGAATATACGGATGTATTTGACTGACCGAACCTTCAGAATAGTTTCGAACAAAAAAAAACCTAAAGTTCTTAACTCACTTTTCTTTGTGCGTGCTCACACATACAAAAGCATTATGCAGAATCAATGTGCAGTTTTCTCACTCTGTTCTAACATTTGTTAGATCATGATGATGTTTTTATTATTATCTCTAGAACATGAGAATAATACTCTGTTCAAAAGAGAAAAGAACACGAGAATAATACTCACTGTTCAAAAGAGAATAGAACACGAGAATAATGCTCTGATATAGTTTATACAACATGGCATAGTGTGCAGTCCCCAGTTTTAATGTTTCAGTTACCTGGTCCATTGCGTTCCTTGGATAAGGAAATTACTAGTTGTCTATGATTACCAGTAGAAACAGTTGAAAAATGCTCAGTTTCCAGTTCCTAAGAGTTTGCTTGATCCTTCACTCCAGTCACATGTAATTTATATGGCACACAAAGAAAGAAGAAAAAAAGAGTTTGCCCTGCCATCTTTTCCTAATAGATTTTTTCTCTTTTTCACTTATGTTAATTTAGGTTGCCAATTAATTATCTCATAATTTAGTTTATTCCGGTGTTCGTTGCAGCACATCTGTATTTTTCTCTTACGGTGCTGTATTATTTTTTACTGTCATATCTGAACGTAAAATTCTAACTATATGTTTCTTGGCATTAATTGCAGCAAGGAACTCTGCAGTAGGTGACAGCTTTTGTAAGTCCAAATATGAGTCTGGCATGCCTGGTGTGCCATAGTGTAGAAAGTCCATCGCACTCTTTTAGGAGTTACTCTGTTTCAAGTGCAGAAAATGAGGGAAGATGTTCTGCCATTGCCAACTGCTTAGCGAGGAGGCCATCTTTTCCACTACCAACACATTCCAACATTGCATCATCCAAAGTAACCCCACAACCAACTCTTCCAAACAGCGGTTCCATGTCAGGTGCTCCACGGCTAGTTCGAAGCCGGGCTGTGAGAAGGGACATCGTGCAAGACTGGAACTTTGATGAGGTTGTGATGGGGCGTTAGATTTTTTAAATATGACTCCAGAGTAGAAGGCTCTTTCCATGGTATAGTGCTAGGAGACAATAATCTTGCCATCTATTTTTGTTAGTTATGGCTGCAATTGAACTCACTTTTCCTCTGGAAGAGTTTGTGCATTTGTAACCATCTGAGAAAATCGTCGCGTTGTTTATAATTTTACCCTTTTGGTAGTCTTTTGCAGATCAATCTTATTTCTCTAACTTGCTTTTCTTTTTTCATTCTAGGGGTGTTGTGTTTTGTCTCGATCTTTTTACGGCTACTTTGCTTCAAAACAAATAGGGAAGGCAATTTGAGAAATCAGTCAACTTGAAAACCACTTAATTATTAAACTTTAAATAAATAAACAAATGCTGCCTTTTAAGTTTTTTTTTTTGGGTCAATATACTGCCTTTTAAGTTAAACATTGAAATGTCGGTGATGAAAATCAAATGGTGAAGCGATTTCTGTTTTGGCCAACTCACAATCCTTAAAAAGATACCTGTAAAACGAAAAGTTTACAGAGATTTTTTTTTCTATTGTTATTTTTTTTGTTTAATTCATTTAAAAAAAACAATTGGATATATAGAGGTAGGCTCCACATATTGCCACGTGCCCATCTCACATTAGGGGAAAAAAGCTAGTTTGGACGAAAAGACTATTATCCCTGCCACGTCATCATTTTTTGGCGAAGTTTGGAACGGAATTGACAGCATTGAGCTAAGTGAAGCACGAAGCCATGGTTAAAAGGGCAATATGGATCACTTTCAATTTTAGGAAGCAAAGTGAGATTTGACCAAAGTTTCAATGAGCATTTTAACTAATAAGCCTTATTATATACCCCATATATATATTAAGAGTGAGTTGAGTCAAATTAAGTCCAATTTGGCAATAGGAAGGGCAAGGAATAATATTTTCTTAAAATTTTGCATGATGGGTAAAATATATTTATTCATTTATCTACATTTGAAATTTATTTCAATTATAGATAAGTTAAATCAAACTATATTCTTTTAAATTTTGTGTGCAGTTTTAAATGAGTTCAATAATATGCATTTAATTAAAACAGCTGGACATGATTGTTTGTCTTGGTGTTTCAGGTTTTATAATCTCTTTGTTTCGCTTCTGACATTAACCTAATTATATAATTGAATAAGATCAATTCATTTAGTGATTGGTGTAGTTTAGTTATTTTGTCGTTATAGTTGAGAAAACTTTCGACCGTTGTAAATTGTGAAATTTTGGAAGAGATGAGACCAAATTTAAATGACCTGGAGATTTTAGTTTTTGCTAGTAAATGTTTGATATCAATGTATGGGTTGGAACATATAAGTAAAATGTCATAAACCAACTAATTGCAATTTTGTTCATTTCAAATTGAAATGATGCATTTTTAGTGTAAAAATCAAACTAGATGGTAGGTATAGGTTTAACTTTGGATGGTTTGAAATGTTCTGGTGATTTTTGCCACATTCCTAATTCATACTTTTTTTTTAATACAAGCAATAGATTAAACTATAAAATAAAAAAAAGGGTTTCTCACACACACACAATCAAGGTGCAATGAGACTATTGGCCTTATTTATACAAACATACAATATCTTGTAGTAAACACTCTGATGGATTATATAAGGTTTAATTATTCTAGTGCCCATTGAAAGATGTCCCAAATTTTGCATGATGGGTAAAGTATATTTATTCATTTATATATGTCTGAAATTCATTTCAATTATAGACAAGTTAAATAAAGAAATTCATTTTTAGCTATAGAATCATAGAAATACCCTACATGAAATTGACTTCATAAACACACCCTACCTTACATTAAACAGACTTTATAAACACACCCTACTATTGCCAGCTGTTCTTTTTTTTTTTTTTAGTTTACTTAATATACAGATTTCCTGATTTACCCTTTAGTGTGAAATTCATATATAAAAAACTCAAAACGGGATTATTACTCACCTGATTTACCCTTTAGTGTGTTTAAGACCCTAGACCTTCGTGTCCGGGTTCAAATCTTTGGGCTCCGTATGGATTTACAAGGTTTTGTATAGACAGGCATGCCATGCATATTATGCAGCTTAGATTCCCAGCTTTTTGGATTGTATACTATAATCACTAGCTGGTTGAAGATTAAATCAAATTGATAAGGGCAGAAAATCACACTCCATGTTCTGTCAATATCTTAAGTATCGGGTATATATATATATATATATATATATATATATATATATATATCTCTCTCTCTCTCTGTGGTTATTACTCAATTGTAGCCAGATATGGGGAAGCCAAATGTATAATCCACGCCAACGCAGTGAGAGAGAAGAAGCCTCACGAAGCTCTCTGTTGCAGACGCCGACATATTTCATTGAAAGGCACAAAGCAACACAGCGTCAGAAGTAGCAGCCTCAATCTGATGAGTTGTTGCAGATGACAATGGATTTCTCTGTACAAATTGAAATGGGCGAATTTTCATTTCCCATTGTTTATGCTTAATTTATTTTTCGATTAATTAAGCAGCATTAATCGTATTTTATTTTTGTAATTTTTTGGGGTTGAGCAGAGATCGAGTACTTTATCATTGGGCAAGTGGATCTGTGTGGCATTTATACTGTTTGGTTAAGAGGATTGGTTATTGACGAGATATAAATATGTTGAACTTCTTAAAGGCTCTTTTTTGGTTTAAATAATTATGTGATTGTAAATTTGATAATAGATCAATGAAGGCCTTTCTTCTTCATGCAGATTGTTGATTCTTTCTCTCTCTCTTTTTTTTTTCCCTACAACAATCACAGTGCATTTTCCCTCTCATAAGATCTTTTTATGTACCATTTGCCAATTATCCTCACCGTTTGCCAGTTATCCTTCTCATAAGATCTCTCTCTGTAGTTGTCTAAGTTTGGATGTTGTTTTACTCATGACATCTTTTATGACATAGTATTAACAGTGTACTTTTATGACATAGTAGAGGTATTTCCTTTTGCCTTTGTGATTATATGTGGTGAAACTATGGATAATTGGAGATGGTTTCTGCAAAAATATATATGATGTTTTATTGGGCTTTTTTGGGTTTTTTTTTAATTTTTTGTATGAAATGGTATTAACAATGTACTTCTATGATATGATATTAATAATGTACTTCTATAAAATGGTATTAACAATGTACATCTATGAAGGGTCGTAAGGACAGCTCCTTGATTTTCGTATTTATTTATTTTTTTTTCAAGTTTGGGTTTTGAAAAAAAAAATTGGGCTGGGCTTGTTTTGGGTCTTTTTTGAGTTTTTTGTGTTGGATTTGTTTTAAGATAATTAATGGTAAAGATGTAATTTATAGGAATTTCAACACTCATTTCTTATGTATTAAATAGTTTTTGAGTATGTTTCTAAAGTGCATTCTATGTGAGGTTTTTTTATTTACAATTTCAGCCCCTATTTTAAGTATATCACTAAAGCTCCCTTAAGAGCAGGTCCAGCGGAAGGGCCCAGCCCAAGGCGAGGGGGAAAAAAAAAAATGGCGTTCCACCGCGCAGCCCAGGTCTGGGGGGGTGTGGGACCCACCAACTTGGGCCAGCTCGAAGGCGAGACGAGCCCGAGCTCCAGCCCGCGGTCACTGACGTCAGCCCTCGCGTCACGCTGACGTCAGCTAGCGCGTTTCAAATTTTTTTACCGCACGCGCCAACGGTAAAAAAATTTGAACCAGCGCGCGCTGACGTCAGCGCGACACCAGCTCCAACAGGAATAAGCCACGTGTCGCCTCCCCAGCCCTCCGATCAGCATCTCCGAATCCATCCTACGGTTGAGGCTTTTTTGGGCAATAAAAATATGAAAAAAAATCGTAAATTTTTTTTAAAAATTCTAAAAAATTCTGATATTTTGTTTCTATAAATACCTATCAATACCCTTCACTTTCAACACCAATCCTCATACATTTCATTATACTTCTACTATTATTTACTCTTTACTCAACATTTTCCTCTTTTTCATCCAGTATTTTGATTTCATATTTTTATAGCTTCTTCTATCGAAACCGGAGGGGCTTGGAGCACCATGGAATATGTTTCCTTGTGTGAGGCTTGGCTCCAAATTTATCATTGTCCCGTGTCCGGTAATGAGATGAAATTTTTTTATATGTGGACAAAAATTCATGCCGAATTTTGTGAAAAAATTCCGGGGTCTACTCGTACGGAGATGACATTATCCAGTAGGTGGAAAATTCTCAACAAAGAGTTGGGAAAATGGAGAGCTGCCCTAGCAAAAGCGATGGACAACTATAGAAGCGGGGAAAATCATACTAACGAGGTAAGTATTTTATAATTTTTATTTTATTAAGTTTAATCTCCTAATATATATATTTTGTTAATATTGCTTGCATTTTCAATATTCTGTTAATATTTCTTGCATTTTAAATATTTTGTTCATATTTCTTGCATTATCAATATTCAATTTAAATATTTTGTTCATATTTCTTGTATTTTCAATATTTTGTTAATATTTCTTGCATTTTCAATATGTTGTTAATATTTCTTGCATTTCCACTTGTTTCTTAATTTTCTTGCACTTCTAATTTATTTGTAAGCTTAATTGCATTTCCATTTTTTTTTTGTTACTTGCATATCCAATATATTTTAAATATTTATTGCATTTCCATTTTTTTGTTAAATAGATGATACAAGCACAAATGTGGTTCGGTGCAACCGGGGGTGGCAAAAAAAGTTTCAACCATCATGAATGTTGGGAGGTTGTGAAATATTGCAAACGCTTCATAATTATTCCGATGGGTCCCGCCGTTGTGTTAAACGAGACGCCACTCCGTGATTCAATGACATCGGATTCACCTCTTGATTCTCCTATGAGTCAAGACTCATCCATGGAAAAGGAGCCGAGGCCCATTGGCTGAAAGGCCGCGAAGGCAAAGAAAGTGGGTAATTCAAGCAATAATAATTCAAAGTTTTTGGAGGAAATTACAAGGCAAAACGGCCTAAGAATTGAAATGGAGCAGAAACGCCAAGATAACGAATTGACCCTTCAAGCTGAGTATGCACGAGAAAGGGAGTATTTGCGCAAAAAAGATATGGACAAGACGGATCGGGAAACCATGGCCATGGATACAAGTCATATGTCCCCTGAAACAAAATAATTTTGGAAGCTAGAACGAAGGGATGTTATGAGAAGAAGACTTTTCCGGGATGATGGGCCTAGCAACACGGATTGGTTAAATGATGGAAACCATTAAATTAGTTAGCCTACCTTTTATGTATTTGTATTTTTCATGTTTTCTATTAAAGTTGTTGTAATTCATGTATTTTATTTTAGTAGTAGTAATTCGTAATGACTTGTATTAGATTTCGTTATTTAATAAACAAAGCTTTCAATAAATTACCTTTTTATTCAACATATTCCATACTTCAAACAAAACAAAAAAAAAAAAAAAAAAAACTACAAACAAGGCACAATAATAATAACAAACCACAACCAAAGCATAATAAATAAAAATATAACACAACCAAACCATAACTCAATAAGACATAACCAAAGCATCTATGCTCCATCATTCTTCTTCATTGCCTTTCACCACCCATAGATGCTCCATCAAGTGAACTTGACTCATTTCATGAATATACGAAGATTGGATCTCTGTATATCGATCTATCATTCGGGTCATCAAATGACCATCCCTCAGCAACGGTTCCGGCTCAAATGGTTCTCCACTTGGCCCCATGGGCCTTTCATAAATCCGTGTCAAGGCCATGTTCATTGGATCCGGTTTGTAGACCTCTAAAGCATCATAATTATACTCATCCTCCACAATCATATTATGGAGGATGATGCAAGTCATCATAATGCTTCTGAGGATCTCCTCATCAAACATACAGGACGCACCTCAAATAATCAACCATTGAGCTTGAAGGATGCTAAAACACCTTTCGACATCTTTCCTGTATCCCTCTTGATAGGTAGCAAATAATTTTTGCTTCTGGGATCGGGGATTCGGAATGGATTTGACAAAAGTGGTCCACCTCGGGTAGATGCCGTCAGCTAGATAATATCCCGTCTGGTATACTGTATCAGCAACTTGATAGGTGACGTTGGGGCCCTGGCCTCTTAATACATCGTTGAAGACGGGGGATTGACCCAGCACGTTGAGGTCATTTTATAATCCTGCAACTCCAAAGAAGGCATGCCAAACCCATGTGTCGAAGCCAGCAACGGCTTCAAGGATGATACTTTTTTGGTCTTTTCTATTTCCATAATCACCTTGCCAGACAGTTGGGCAATTCTTCCATTGCCAGTACATGCAGTCGATGCTACCAATCATTCCTGGGAATCCTCGAGCTTCGGCTTTTTGTAGAAGCTGTTGGAGGTCCCTGGGAGTAAATCTACGCAGGTAGTCCCTAGTGTACAGAGTTTCAACAAATCTTACCAAAGCCTCCAACATAGTGGACTACCAAAGCCTCCAACATAGTGGACTTCCCCATCCGGGCAATCTCATCCACTTGATCAGCAGATGCTCCATACACCAACATTCGTATAACAGCTGTAAGTTTTTGCTCCCGAAGAAGCCCCAAAACCCCAGTAGCATCACACTTTTGAACAAAGTATGCATCATAATTGCAAATATCATGCATGACTTTATTGAACAAATGAGGTTGCATTCTAAATCGCCTTCGAAAATCAACATCATAGTACAAAGAAGTTGGGATAAAATAATCTTCCAAAAGATTCTTACCCCGAGAATGCCTATGTCTTTCCACATTCCGGCAGCGGCCGACTTGTGAATCACGGCGGCGACCTTGGTTCTCTTCATCTTGCAAAGCCACTGTTATGAGAACTTGCTCATTGACTTGTCTCTGCAACTCATTGATTTCATCTGCTCTACGGTTTCTCTCATTTGTTTCTCGCTCTTGCCTCTCCAAGCATCTCCTAAATTCTTCCATTGAGAATGAATGAAGTATGAATTCTAAACTCTGATAAATGAAAATATAGAAAGATGTGGTATGAGAGGTATGAGCTGAGCCTCTGGTTTTATAGAAAAATTTGGCAAGATAGACATGCCACGTGGCTTGATTTTATTGGATGAAAATCTTATCTGAAATTTAAAATTCATCCGAAATTTGAACCCTAATTTGTATGAAATTTGAATTTTGAAATTCATCCGAAATTTGAACCCAAATTTATCTGAAATTTGAATTTTGAAATTCATTCGAAATTTGAACCCAAAAATTTATCTGAAATTTGAATTTTGAAATTCATCCGAAATTTGAATCCAAAAATCTTATCCGGAAATTTTATCTGATTATGAATAGTCTTGACACGTAGGAATCCGGAAATCTTATCTGAAAATATTATTCAAATTAATTATTTTCATTAAAAAATAAGAGAAAAAAACAAAAAAATGAATTGTAATTGCCCTTAGCCATGACAATGAGTGGAAACACAAAATACTATTTGCAAGGGCAACCACTATTCACGTGAATAGTGGCTGCCCTATCTCCACCCTTGCCATTGCTAAGGGCAAATGGGTGGAGTTGCTCTAAATCAAACTATCTTCTTTTAAATTTTGTGTTGGTTTAAATGGGTTTAATGATATGCATTTAATTAAAACAGCTGGTGTTTTCGCGTGTTTTTTACTTTTTACGTGAATAGTGGCTGCCCTAACTCCACCCTTGCCATTGCTAAGGGCAAATGGGTGGAGTTGCTCTAAATCAAACTATCTTCTTTTAAATTTTGTGTTGATTTAAATGGGTTTAATGATATGCATTTAATTAAAACAGCTGGTGTTTCCGCGTGTTTTTTACTTTTTACTTTTTTACGCGCAACAACTCAGCAACTGAGTGACCGAGTTATCACACCGACCTTTCATTTTACATTTTGAAAACCAAAATAGCGCCACAACAATACATTCCCTCTTCTTTTCGTCTGTCTGTGTCTCTCTCTTTCTCTGTTTCTCTGCAACAAGTAAGCGAAAGCGATCGAGTGAGAGTATTGAGTTCAACGATTGAGCGAGTGATTTTCTCTGCAACGATTGAGCGAGTGATTTTCTGGGTTCTCTCTCTGTAACGACTGTGTGAAATTTTGGGTTCTGAAATCAAGAATGGCGTGGTCTGCTATAAAGCGCAGACAATTGGAGGATGGTTTTGGTTCCTTTGAGTTTCAGTTTCAGACCCAGAAGAGGATAAGGTCTTCTAGGGTTTCTGAGACCCAACGGAATGTAGCCGTTGAGGAAAAGTCGACCGTTGGTCTTCCTCTGCGCAAGGGTTTGGCTTCGTCTGCTACAAAAAATGCCAACCCAGAATCAGAAGATCTGGGTTTTGATGAAATCTGTCAGACCCAGAAGAGGAAGAGGTCTTCTAGGGTTTCTGAGACCCAACGGAATGTAGCCGTTGAGGAAAACTCGACTGTTGGTCTTCCTCTGTGCATGGGTTTGGCTTCGTCTGCTACAAAAAATGCCAACCCGGAATCAGAAGAGGGTTTTGATAAAATCTGTCAAACCCAGAAGAGGAAAAGGTCTTCTGGGGTTTCTGAGACCCAACGGAATGTAGCCGTTGAGGAAAAGTCGACCGTTGGTCTTCCTCTGCGCAAGGGTTTGGCTTCGTCTGCTAAAAAAAATGCCAACCCGGAATCAGAAGAGGGTTTTGATGAAATCTGTCAAACCCAGAAGAGGAAGAGGTCTTCTAGGGTTTCTAAGACCCAACGGAAGGAAAAGTCGACTGTTGGTCTTCCTCTGCGCAGAATCAAAGGTTTGGCTTCGTCTGCTTCAAAAGAGACGTTGGATTGTTCTAAGGTCTTGGATTCTCTGATGAACCTCGGCCATGCGAGCTACTTCAACAAGCCTGTTGTTGATCCTGTGGCTGAGAATCTGCCGGGTTATTTCGACGAAATCTGGAGGCCGATGGATTTGGGTACTGTGAAATCGAAATTGGAGAGGGGTGTCTACTCCAGCGCTGCTGACTTTGCTGCTGATATCAGGCTTATCTTCTCAAACGCTTTCAGATATTTCCCCCTTGGGAGTAGAAATCGTGCAGCAGCCAAGCATCTCAGTGGGGTTTTTGAGACCCAATGGAAAGAAGCCGAGGAGAAAATGTCAAATGCTTGTCCTCCTCCTACTCCTCCTCTGCCCGAACGGAGACCAAATGGCAAGAGCTCTTCTGCTTGTACGGTTCTTATGCAAAGTCAAGGGGTTGTTGGGGTTTCTGATTCTCACTCAGTTAAGTCAACCAAAGATGACGACTTGGGCACCCTTGTTCATCAAGCCATGTATCAGGCCACAGACAATCTTTCTCCATGTAAGGCTAGGCGAATTCAGTCGCTCAAGATGCGATTTTCAGGTACAATACGGAAAGCAAACAAGATACTAAAGGGTCTACCTGATTCTCCACCAAGGAGAAAATTGATGCATCGGATGGAGCAAAGGGAAACGGCTCGCCTTGCTATTTTGAACATGGAGAAGTCAGTCCAATTTGAGGACCCTTTAAAGGATCTCAAACAACTTGAGATTCTGTGTGGCTGTGGCAGTGAAAAGGTCTACCTTGGATTGCCTCTTAAGCATTTGGGTTTGTACCTCAAGGAAGATGACGAGTTGCAGGGTCAGGACGAGGAGGCGTTTCTGAATGGAGATTGGGAGGAAGGCGAGATCTGCTGGCAGGAAGGCGATTGGGAGGAAGGTGAGATCCGCTCATGAAGTACAGGTTAGAGTTTACAAGGAAAATGAGGCATAGGTTACAAGCCACCTTGCCTCTGTTATTTGTTGTATATCGTAGTTGATTATATACTACAGTAATTCTGATTTTTTATTGTTGAGATGCCAGATTTGGAATATAACCCACTGCTCGACAAGATAGATGACTTAGAAGCTTGCTATTAGGGAATCTCTTTAAGTTTTACTTTCTAATTTGTTATAGATGAGGTTTCCAATGTGGATATAGTTGTATCTGCCTGATGCAATCCTACACATCCAGATATCTTGGAAAAATTAGCAAAGTATGCACTGTTATGGTGCATATAAGATAACATGTGCGTATGTTCCAGGATATAATTTGTTATAGATGAGGTTTCCAATGTGGATATCGTTTCTAAAATGTTTTACTTCTTGGAACTTTTTCCAGGATACAATAGAAGATAAAGTGTGTATGTTCTGTTGTGTGTGTTTGTGTGTACTATCCATGTTCATTGGCCATATACATTATACATATCATTGTACGTGTCAGATGAAGTGGACCATTGTGCTCTCTCTCTCTACTCTTTGTATTGTTTATTTCGTTTTTTTTTGGTGCCAGTTTTTGTGTGATTGCTATTTGATGGCTAATGCAACTGAGAGCGAATGGTTTGGGCATGAGGGACAAAAGTACGTAAGTTTGCAATAAAACTGAAATCAAATCACACGGAAGCTTGTCAAGAACTTGGAGACAATTCCCCATCTTCGCAGGTGCATCAGCAGCAGCTTTTCTTTCCCTATGAACGTAAACCATAGAGAAATTCCAAACTCCAGCTAATCAGGTTTCTGCATCTTTAATCTGTTTTGATTTATTAAAGGAATGAAATGATGAATAAGTGTTTCGCATCTGTACAAATAAAATGATTTCTTGTATAAGCTGTTCAGTTGCGAAAGTTGTTGCTATAGAGTGTGTGCCCCACCCGTCTAACCCCAGCATTGGCATTTGCTTCAGTAACCCTGATAATCAGGTACCCCAGCTCCGTTTCACCTCTAAATTTATGCTTTAAAGATGAATGACATTTCATGCAACAATTTACAGAGCTGCTACTGTTTAGGAAATCTATGCTACCAATTTGTGTTCGTTGGTTTCATCTTGTCAGGTGTTTATGCCTTGTTTAGGAAAGCTAGGTAAATAAAATTTGTGTTTGTTAATACACACTTTGTGCCCTGTAGGGTTTTCAGTTCGCTATTCCCTGCACTTATCCAAATTTCATTTGAGCTAGTTAGAAGCTTGAGATTGCTTCTTATAATGGTTTTTTCTTTCAATTTCTTTTGGCTTGGTGGCTGGTACAGTTTGCAGTTCGCATTGCTGTTGGAGTTGTGTGGCCTTCATCATCTCTTCAATAAGGGTTATATCATGGCTATTTCAGGTAAAATTGCTAAAGATTTTATATTATAGATAGTATTTGTTTTTCTTAACTTGAAAAGGAAAATGGAGTGAAAATTCCATTATTGATTGTTCTAATAGGTTTTCTTGTGACCTTCCATACAATAAATGATTCACTATCTTTGCTTTATGCTTAGCTAACATTGTTCTTAAGAAACTGCTACTTTCATTAACATAATGTATCACAATCATTTATAAAAGTGCTATAAAAAGGTCTGTGCGGTGATCTTTTTGTAATAGCTTCTATAATGATGTCTTGGATGCTATAATCCATTTTTGTTTTTTTTTTCTTTCAAATACTTCCTACTTGGCTTAGAGGGATCTGTATATGCCTCTCAAAGATGATGAGATCTTTGAGCATGTACATGGGAGGTGACGATAAGTTAAATTTCTTGGCTATAGACCATGGGTTGATAAGTTAGTACTTTTATAATGCGGTGAAGATCATCACGTGTAGATACAAAGGAGCTATTGGCTTAGATTCACATTTTAAGATCAATAGGAACGGTTGAGAAGGTTGGTGTGCAAGGGACTCAGTTGCATTCTTTTAATTGAGACATCTCAAAGTGTTTGTGGAATTCACATCCCACAAATTGATGCTTTCATTGAGAGCCACCTCAACAGGATTTTCTATTTTGTTATAGATAACTTAGAACCTTGCTATTATTAGGGAATCTCTTTTACATTTTACTTTCTAATTTGTTATAGATGAGATTTCCAATGTGGATATAGTTGTCTCTGCCTGATGCAATCCCTGACATCCAGATATCTTGGAAACATTAGCAAAGTATGTGCTTGTTCATAAAGTTTATTTTTCTTTGTTCTGAGTACATTGCTTTCTGAGCTTATCATTGTGCTAGTTTTTCTTTCTTCCTTTTGGTTTAATAAAGAATGATAATGATGCAAGCCAGAATATTTAGCATCTTGAGCAACCAATTATTCCTTGTAAAAGAATGTTATTGCATCTTTATGTTGGTTTTGATTTAATAAGGATTTCTTGTCAAAGATGTTCAGTTGCAAAGGTTATTGGCTGGTCAGGTCCCCACAATTTTTTTTCCCTCTTGTACTGTCTCTTCACGTCAATAATGCCATAATATGAAGGAAAACTATGGAGTCTGGCCCCTTTTTTTAAACTCTGCAGTGGCATTTGCTTCAGTGACTCTGATAATCAGGTACACCATCTTCATTTCTCCTTTATATTTATGAAATAACCCAATCAGTGTTTTCTTTGTTTTTTCTTTTGTGGCTTAGATTTCTCCCTCCTTTTTTGTTTCTTTTTCTGGGGTCTCATTTATGTTGCTGTCACTATGGTTATGTTTTAAAGATTAATGACATTTCATGCAACAATTTACAGAGTGGCTACTGTTTAGGAAATCTATGCTACCAATTTGTGTTCTTTGGTTTCATCTTATCAGATGTTTTGAGCCTTGTTTCGGAAATCTGTGGTAAATAAAATTTAGGTTTGTTTCATACTAGTATGATTTTCACTGAGAACTTGGGTTGATGAAGAAGAAAGGTTGTAAGTGAGTTTTAAAGTATACTAACTACATCTTATGAGATCTTGATGTAGTTTGAGCATTATATATAGATTAGAATGCCCAGCAAACAGCAGTGAATTTTTTTATATAAGATGCCATATCTGGTAAATAAAATTGTATACAGCTCTTGTTAGAGTTCATTTGGTATTGTAATATTTCACCTTTTCAAACGTTTTCTGTCAATGTACATGAGCACAAATTTAAGTCCACTCAAATTTTCTTTTATTATCATCAATGACTGAAAATCAAATAAACAGAAACCTTAGAAGTTCCACGTTTTAAACAATCGCCAGAGCTGATGAGGGCACTCCAAACAATAAAAATAGGAAACCATTTTTATTTGGACATGTTAAACAGATCCTTGGTTGGTTCTCATCATTTACAAAAAAAAAAAAACCATGTACTTTCTGAAGTGCCTAAGCCTGCAGTGGGGCAGATTTCTAATGGGGAGCAGACGCAGTTTCTGTTACTGTTTGATCTCTAATTATACTATCCCTGCTCTATAGTTTCTAACTGTTATGTGTATCAGAGTAGAATAACTAGTAAGGTTGGCTTGGCACACCATAAATTTGACTTGGTTTACCCTTCCTACAGTCTAAAAACTTGTACATTAAGCTTATTTTTTAAAATGTATGGACTTTTGGGTTGTGTGTAGATTGTTCTGATTTTAGCATTGTGTTAATTGATTTTGATTCAATTATGCTCAGTATATGTCCTGGGCCCTTTTTCAGGTGATAGAAGCAAGTCAGGCATTTTAAGAGCTTCTTTTTCTTTAACTTTTAATAGAATTTTCTTTTCTTAACTACTGCTGTCAACTCTTTGGGTTCTGATTTTCTGATTGTCATTGTAAGTCTTCTAATTGAGCATGATATTGTCTTTGTGTTTTGATTTTCTGATGGGTATCGTGTTTACTCTGTCTTCTTTTGTTTTTACTATATCTTTTGTGCCTAAATATATCTTGCTCTTTTTCCTCGTTGTTGGGTTAGTTTGTGACCTAGGTTTGTTTTCACTAGTATTATGTATAAGATCGTTTAAAAATGTGTTTAAACACATCTTTGGTTCCTATTCTTCATTGCTTGTTTATCTTGTTTGATGCTTGAGCTTTATTTTCGGGTACTAAGATGTTTGAGCCTTATTTTTGGGTACTGAGATGTTTGAACAATATATTAAGGTTACCATCCAAATGTTTATGTTTTCCTGAAATATACTCTTGAAGAAATCTTTGGTCCCAATTCTTCATTGCTTGTTTTATCTTGTATGATGGTGAACCTTATTTTCAGGTGCAAAGATGTTTGAACTCCAAGTTTTTCTTCTTCAATTTTTGTTTTTGCATGATTTCAATATTGGTCGTATTAAAATAAAAGAATTGACATATTGGCAGAAAATATGGGGATAAATGGACCTCATAAGGAAAGAAACAAAGATAATAGATTTACCTATTCCATTGTCTAATTGAGAATCGAGTGTCCCATAATGGACACTCAATTTAATCCTGTTTTTCTTTTTGGTTTTGGTCAAAATCTTGTTGCATACGGTTGGCCAATGTTGAACCTTGTAAGTCCAAATCAGACATTGTGAAGTGGAGAATTTTCTGTTTTCTGTTTCATGCACTTACCTTACCCCATACTAATATAATTTTCATAGGATTGTGTGCACTACATGAGATCTTGAGGTAATTGTGTGAGTACGTAAATACAATCCGAACAGAAACAGATTAGTAATTGAGTTGTAGTATTTAGTTCTCTACTAGCTAGTTGTTACATTAGTAGTGGATCATAAATGGTCAGTTCTCTTCAATAGTCTGGGGAATATAAGATTCAATTTTATTAAGTATTGTATTGTTTCACATGTTCTGAAAATTTACAGATGCCATTTTCTTTTGAAAAAAGTTCTCTATATATGTTATGAGTTGGTGCTATAATGTTGATATGTTTCTGTTTCCTGACGGTTCATCAGGGAAATTGAAGTATTTCTCATAATATGTCCCTCTTGTGCTATACCCCTTCGCGTCAATAATTTCATAATATGATGAAAACTATGGACTGTGTGCCCCATCGTCACTGTCATTTGATTCACTATGTTTTCTTTGTTGTCTTTTGTGCCTTGGATTACTCTCTTCCCCCGCCCCTCTTTTAAAGATGAATGACATTTCATGCAACAATTTACAGAGTGGTTAACTGTTTTAGGAAATCTATGCTACCAATTTGTGTTTGATGGTTTCATCTTGTCAGGTGTTTGAGCCTTGTTTAGGAAATCTGTGGTAAATAAAATTTGTGTTTGTTAATACAGACTTTGTGCCTTGTAGAGTCTTATCCAAATTGTATACTAGTATGATTTTCACTGAGAACTTGGGTTGATGAAGAAGACAGGTTATAATTTTTGAAGTATACTATCTGCATCTTATGAGATCTTGAGGTAGTGTGAGCATTATATTTAAGATTAGAATGCCCAACAGACAGCAGCTCTGGTTAGAGTTGATTTAGTATTGTATTTGTTCACCCCAAAAAGGGTGGCTTTGTATATATTTATTGTTTTTGATACAAACGATATTCTACTTTAATCTAATTTAAACTACGTGAATGATTTTTTAAATATTCAAAGCCCTTTAGCGGGCTGGTGTATATTTTGCATGATGGTTTGCACAAGCGTGCCGCTATTAGTATTGTTAAGCCCAATAGAAAGAGGTAATTCAGATAAAACTGGAATAAAGTCTTACGCGTTATGAAATCTCAACGCATTTTCAATCCATTGCGTTCTAAATAGAGAACTGGTTGTGATTGATTCTTTTTTATGCCTAGATTGATTCTTTTTTTTAAATATCTCCATTTTGGACAAACTTAATCAGGAATGCACTAGTATTTAAATCATCACAGTTTGAGTTAGACATCAATTGGAAATCATACCAGCTAAGGAAGAAAGCATGGCAAAATAAAGAGTTTCAACATGAGTTGTCAACTAGAAACCCCGAAATGAAAGCAAGTTGAGAAGTTGATATTATTTCAGAGATAGTCTGTCCATGTGCCCTTGAATTCTGGTAATATAACCCCTCTCAATTGCATCGTGACGGCTAGCCAAGTAGCCCAAAGACGGGGAACAACTTTTCCTAAATTACTGCTGAAATTAAGTAGCCTTGGAAATTGGGGATTGGAATTCCTGGGTTTAATTTTCTTCAAAGTAATCGTCATTTCACACTTTCTATTAAACATCTCATTGTGATTTTTGTTATTTATAAAACTTGATATACATAAATTCAAATATTGAAATTATTAATTGTAAGAAACTTAAATGATGGTGGAGATCTAAATTATTAAGTGAAAGAGTGAGTGAGTGTTTTCTTCAAGTGATAGTGAACACCACAAACGTTTTCAAGCCTTGGGTGTGCGAAGAGTCCTCCACAGCGTCTTCAACTTCTTCAGGGACTCCCGAAAGGGAAAGAAAGTATAGGAGAGTTAAGCCATTACCTAGACGTCCGGAGGTCGTAGCCATAAGTACCAAGAGGGGAAAAGGTAGGAAATAGACTAAAATGATGATTTGGGTACTTTTTGTACTCATTATTCAAGGTTTATGCATTATTACAGTCTTTATAATTATATATCTGGTAATAAATTTTGGAGAAAATATCCGACGTAAGAAAAAGAAAATACTTAGTGGAGGAGTTAAAGTATCAAAGAAAAAGAATTTATCAGTAAAAGGATTAGATAGCAAAATAGAAGGATCTCTATATAGGATAGAACGTAGTCTTGAAAAATTAGAACCTCTAAATACCAATGTAGATAGTTTAAAGAGTCAATTAACTCAGGTTGAAATAAAGTTAAGATTAGAATTAGATAAACAATTAGATAGCAAATTAGAAGACCTAAGGTTTAAATTAGTGGGAAGGTAGATGGTTAATTTTTTTTTAAAAGTACCTATATACACTACTACAAAAAAGCAAAAAGACGACGGTAAATCACCGTCGTGTATTCGGTTTTTCAATGGTCGTGGAATCCACCGTCATCTTTTCCCTCATAAACCACGACGCTAAATCACCGTCGTTGTTACAATATACAACGTCATCAACAAATACAAAACGACGTCTTTGTACTGCAAAAAGATCTAAAAAAGCAGTCGAGGATGAGAATAGACGACCAACTCTCTAAAAAAACCGTCGTTAAAAAGGAAAAATATAACACATATTAACAGAACAAGGCCGCAAGATATACATACAACGACGAAAATTAAAATAAGACGCCGTTAAATATCATTTTCACGACAATAAAAAATATAACGTCTTTAAATACATTAGAAGACGACGTTATTGATACCTACTACGTCGCCTATATAAAAAGAGCCGTCGTAAAATAAATTTTTCACTTCGATTTTTCTATAAAAGATGACGTGGAAATAGTTGTCAGTGTCATTATTTACGACGTATGTATTTATAGAGTAGACGTTGAACAACGAAATAACGTCGGTTACAAATATATGAGAGTCGTATTACAAAATTTATATGTCCTATTTTCAGAAACAAACAACGACGATAAATATTAGACGTTGTTAAATAAAACAACGTCGAAAACAAATAAAAACAGACGTGTTTAGTCTGCTAAAGTTCTAAAAAATAGTCGAGGATGAGAATAGACGACCAACTCAAACAAATCACCGTCGTTAAAAAGGAAAAATATGACACATATTAAAAGAACAAGGCCGCAAGATAGACATACAACGACGACAACTAAAACACTACGCCGTCAAATATAATTTTCACGACAAGAAAAAATATGACGTCTTTAAATACATGAGAAGACGACGTTATTGAAATCTACTACGTCTCTTATTTACAAACAACCGTCGTGAAATAAATTTTCCACTTCGATTTTTCTAAAAAAGACGACGTGGAAATAGTTGTCAGTGTCATTATTTACGACGTATGTATTTATATAGTTGACGTTGAATGCGAAACAACGTCGGTGGCATTTATGTAGTCGACGTTGTATTTATATGTATTCATTACTCACGACGCACTTATTAATATAGACGACGTTGAACTTCTAAACAACGTCGGTTCCAAATAAATGAGAGCCGTATTACAGAACATATAGACGGCGTTGATTATGATGAGAGCCGTATTACAAATAACGTCGTTTAATTGATATTAGACGGCGGTTATAATGAATTACCGTCGGAATTCATTTCGTTCCTCTTCGTTTATAAAAGAACTTGCGACGTGGAAAATGTATGATGACGTCGTATTTTTTAACGTTCAGATTATATATCTCGTTTTTTAGACGTCGGTATTATGGGATTGGAGTCGTGTTATTTTGAATTACATGGCGGTTCTTAATCCTTCCCCGACGTGATATCCTGAATAATTGCTTCACAATAGCGTCGTGGTTCTTCATTGTTACATTGCTTTAAGACGTCGGTAAATATGCTGAATAACTGGTTCACAATAACGTCGTGTTTTATTTGAACGTAGAAAGTGAAGAAATCACATTACAATATATTACAAAATTAATGTCATACACTGCCAATTACATAAGCATCATTCAATCCATATATCTTCACACCCATCTCAAATATTTTGACCGCCTAACTCACCCACCAGTTCATCAAATGTGTCAACATTTGGCATCCCTCTAGTAAATGGCTCACACTCAATTATCACATCACCTAAGACTTCATCACCAATAACATCATTATATTCTCTATTAGGCATTGATAACACTACCGACCAACCACGATGCATCGGGTCGTCAACAAAAAATATTTGTTTGACTTGAGAAGCCAAAACAAATTGGTCATTCCTATGTCCAATTTTACTCAAATCTACAAGGGTAAATCCAAGTTCGTCGACTACAAGACCAGAACTATCTATCCAATCACACCTAAAGACTGGGATTGTAAACTTTTGGTAGTCAAGGTCCCAAATTTCTTGAATGACACCATAGAAACCCATATTTGAGAGAATTGGGTTTTTATCCTTGGCACTAGCAACTTGCATGGTATGTGCAAGTAAATAAACTCCACTATTTTGAGTTGTCCGCACATCATCTTGTGCCTTGATATTGAATTTAATACCTTTAATAAGATAGCTCCTATATAATGGCACTGCCATGTTTGGATCAGCTGCTAGCCACCTTAAATTTTCTGATACGCCATGATTGTCTTCCTCAAGTTCACTTTGAACTTGCAAATTAATCATATATCTTAATTCAATCTAACATAGAAATAAGAAGAAAATTAAAAGAGAAATATGTTATTCAACAACATATACCTTGAAGCGTAGCCATTGAATGAAAGTGCTATTGTGCTTATCCTGCAGCCACTTTGTTCTCTTTCTAAATTTTGGATAAGCAGTCTTGATGTGGATCATATGTTGCCTACATGACACGAAAAATTCAAGCATTACGGTCCCAAATATAGAAGATAAACATAAGAAATAATTTAAAATCAATAAGTTAAAGAATAAAACTCATACGTACTCGATATAAGGTAGGACTTCCTCTGTATTCTCCAAGACATATAGATGTGCTTGATTCAACAGGTCCTGATCAACTACGCTCACTGTGCAACCTGATAATGGCTTTGAAAGTCCCATCTTTTGGCTTGAAGGCACTCCAACTGTACTAACATCAGATAAATGCTGAGTACAAAACTCTACCGCTTCTTCAGCTATATACCGCTCAGCAATGCAACCTTCGGGACGAGTACGATTCTGAACATACCCCTTCAGCACTTTCATATATCTTTCAAACGGATACATCCACCTAAAATATACTGGCCCACATAGACGAACTTCTCTGACAAGATGTACTACTAGATGAACCATGATATCAAAGAATGAAGGGGGAAAGTACTTCTCAAGCAAACACAGAGTAACTACTACATCTTCTTCCAACTTATCTAGCTTGGAAACATCAACAGTCTTTGCACATATAGCATTGAAGAAGAAGTACAAACGAGTTATTGCATACCTTGCAGACTTCTCCAAAATAGAACGAATTGCCACAGGGAGCAATTGTTGCATTAAGGTATGACAATCATGTGATTTAAGGCCAAGAAGTCTTGAATTTTGTAAAGATACAAGATTTTTAATATTTGAAGAATAACCTTCAGGGACCTTCATACCATAGAAAGAATTGCAAACCTCTCTCTTCCTGCTCTTGACAAATTCCAAGGCCCAGGAGGCAAACGAGTACGTCTTTCTCCATACTCGGGTTGCAAATCAGTTTTGACCCCCATGTTCAATAAATCTAATCGAGCAGCAATCCCATCTTTATTTTTTCCAGGGATCTCCAGCAATGTACCAATAATACTATCGCAAACATTCTTCTCAATGTGCATAACATCTAGGGCATGCCTCACAGGAAGGTATTTCCAATACTCGAGATCAAAGAATATTGATTTCTTCTTCCAACAAACTCTGTCACCATTTTCAACCATATGCAGCACTTCTTCTCCGGTTAATGGCTCGGGAGGTATGCCATATTCAGGTTTCCCATTAAAAGCTGCACGTTGCCTCCTATATGGATGATTGATTGGTAACCATTTTCTATGCCCAATGTAACAAATTTTGTGGCCATTTTTCAACCTGTGACTAGGTGTATCATCGCCGCATATTGGACAAGCTTTATATCCTTCAACAACACAACCAGATAAGTTTCCATAGGCAGGGAAATCATTAATTGTCCACATTAATGCAGCTCTGAGTGTAAAGTATTCTCCATTATGTGCATCATACACTCCCCTAATCCCATCCCACAAAGATTTTAAATCATCAATCAAAGGCTCCAAGTAGACGTCTATATCATTTCCGGGTTGTTTAGGACCGGAAATCAATAAGGTTAACATCATGAACTTTCGTTTCATGCACAGCCATAGAGGGAGATTATATGTAACTAAGATAACCGGCCAACAACTATATCTGCTACTTAGAGAACTGTGGGGATTGAATCCATCAGATGAAAGAGCCAATCTCAAGTTTCTCGCCTTATTACCAAACTCAGGCCATTTATCATCAAGAAGTTTCCAAGACGGGGAATCCGCCGGATGAGACATCTGACCGTCAATTGATTTTCTAGCAGCATGCCAAGTCGAACTCTTAGCTGTCTCATGTGATCGAAACATCCTTTTAAACCTTGAAATTGGAGGAAAATACCACACCACCTTCGCTGGCACACCCTCTTTCAAGATTGAATCTTTGCCTTCCTTCCACCTTGAGATACCACAAGTAGGACAATTAGTTGAATCCTCATACTCCTTCCTATACAAGATGCAATCATTGGGGCATGCGTGCATTTTCTCATAACTCAGCCCCAATGCACACAAAGTATTTTTAGCCTCATACATAGAGGTTGGTATTGTATTTCCTTCTGGAAGCAAATCGCCTTGAAGTATCAATAATTCTATAAAACAGACATCACTCATCCCATGTTTTGCCTTCAAATTATACAACTTCACTAATGCCGATAACTTCGTGTACTTTCTACAACCAGGGTACACTGGTTGATCTCCATCCCCAATCACATTGGCAAACTCATACGGATCGGAACTAAAATCACCAAAATCATTATCATCCATATCAATTTCTTCAGACACAAAACTGTACCTACTATGGCCATCATCTTCTTCAACATTTCTACTAGCATTAGTAGTTGCTTCCCAAGGTTCTCCGTGAAATGTCCAATTCTTATAGCTTTGGTCAATTCCATTAAAGTATAAGTGATCCCTTATAATTCCAACCCCAAACAACTTCAAATTAACACATTTAACACATGGACAACGGATATGTGTTGTAGTTAGAAGATTTTCTACAGCAAAGTTCAAAAATGCTTCCACCCCAAACTCATATGCCTTCGATCTTCTATCCGAGTGCATCCATGACTTATCCATCTCCGACACTATAACCTATTATCTATAATAAAGTGAAAATACAGGCAATGACCATCACTATAGCAGATTATACAAAGATCTAATAGCAAGTAATACACAACAGAGACGACGGGTTTTAAACAAAAACAGACGTATTTGGCATATATAGACGACGGATTTTCAACAGACGTCGTCTAATATAAGTAATACAAACGACGGTTTATGAAAAAAGCGTCGTGTATAAGTAATACAACGACGGTTTTTTCATAAACCGTCGTGTAATCGTCGTCGTATGCCTAAAAAGGCGTCGTGTCTCAGTTTATTTTCAAGAACCCAAAACCCATGAAGAACACAACATATATATGAAACCAAGCAAGAAACCAACATATACATGAAACCAAGCATGAAAACAATAAATCCATTCCCAATTCAACATAACATAGGGTGATTAAAAGATCCGACAAAATTAAATCCATTACCAATTCAACATAACAGATAATGTAATCCATGAACCCATTAAACAGAAAATCCATGAACCCATTAAATAGAAAATCCATGAACCCATACCTATAAGCACATTATTAACAGATCGCAAAGCATATACCTAAAACCCTTTAACAAAACAACCTAATATCATTCAATGAATTTACAAGGGGAAGATAGGGTTTGTACTTACAGGTTGGACGAGCTCACAGATTCGACGGAGCCTGGAGAGTGCAACTTTTAATTAGAGCAGAAGTGAGAGAGCGAATGTTATGTTGCGCGAAATCTGAAAATTTTAGGGTTCAGGGTTAGAAGTATAAGAATAAGAGCCAAATATAAAAAAATTTAGGGCGCGCGCTCTTTAAAACGTCGAAAGAAAAACCATGGCGAAAGTTCTACAAGAACCGACGTAAATGTAATATTCCACGACGGAAACACTGAACGTAACGCCGTTTATTTTGACGCTTCATTTTTCGGATTAATTTTAAATTTATTTTGAATATTTTGATATAAAGACGACTGAAAAACCACGTCGAAGTTAAGAAATTGAAAACGTTGTAAATTATAATAGACGACTTACATATTAAAATGACGTCGTTTAAAGTGGAAACCATGTCGGATATTTTACTGCACGACGTAACATATGTATTCCACGACTCAACCAACGTCGTTAACAATTAATACCCTAAACCCTTAAAACTAAATTATATAATTTTAAAAATTAAGTTTATAAAAGGGTTTATGGTTTTACAGCCTAATATATACCCTAGACTACCCAAAAATTACACTTTAAAAATAAACCCCAATAAATAACAATCCTAATCTCTAAACCCTAGACTCTAAACCCTAAACCATAAAACTAGAAGTGATTTTATGACTCATCAAAATAATTTTGTTTTGGATGATCATTTTAAATTTTTGTTATTCAAAATGAATTTTTTCAAGGTTTAGGGGGAAGAAAATATATCAATGACTTCATAGGAGTTGACTTTGCATTTTTCTGATTTATTTTAAATTTATTTTGAATATTTTGATATAAAAATAATAAAATATTCTTATCACAACAACAAACCACGTCGGTGTTAATAAATTGTAGACGTTGTAAATTGTAATAGACGACTAAGTTGTTAAAATGATGTCGTTTAAATGAGAAACCATGGCGGATATTTAACTATCTGACGTAAAATATATATTCCACGACTTAACCGCTGTCGTTACAAAGTACTACCCTGAACCCTTAAGAAATTGAAGACGTTGTAAACCATAAACGACTCAATTATTCAAAGAACGTCGTCTAAATATCCTTTTACGTCGGATTTGTTTAAAACGAAACAACAAAAAACGACGGCTTTTGACTTTATTACGTCGTTGGAAAAGTATTACACGTCGGTTACGCAATTTGTATGTTTGTTTTTTTTTAATTTAAGAAAACCTCAACAAATTTTTACATTATATATTATAGACAAAATTTGTACATTATACATAAATATCAAGTGTTCAATAATTCCCCTATTCCAGGTGAAGGCAAACAAACTCTGCCCATTCATTCCGGACTTCATCAATTGCTTCTTGGGGGTATGGCGCTTCCTGTTTTCCCTTGGCATACTGCATAAACAATGACTATTAGGGTTTATAAATAAAAAGAAATTCAATCACAGACGACGATATTTTTTATAACCGACGTACTATATCTATTCAACGACGGTAATTTTACATGACCGTCGTTGATAATACAAAAAACGACGTAAAATGTATTAAGGTAATTTCTTCTTACCTTCTTCTCAAACCCCAAGGAGGGATCCATGATGATGTCCATCATGAAGCGCATCACATAATACCCGCATTCGACACTGCTGGGTTGCTTTGGTGTGCCTGACAGAGTTTTCCAAATGACTGCCTTACGGCCTGGTCTGGCTATGTGAGAATTATAAATTTTTATAGCACTGTTCACAATGTTTTTGGCCTCTTCATCGACCACACGATTTCCTGGCAGAGGATCCAGAAAATAGACGGTTTCTCTCTTTGCTCTTACAATCAGCAAGATCCAATGACGGCTGCACAAAATTAATATAAAAACGACGGTTATTTACAAAAACAACGTATTATAATATTTCACACGACGAAATAAAGTAGCAATCGACGACATTATACATTTATCACGACGATAAATAACTACCGACGTGGTTAGTAGTTTCAAACGACTCAATAAAATAAAACACCGACGTGGTTAGTTTATACGCTGTCATTTATTGAAAATCATAAAAACAAAATCCTGTTAAGGAGACTAACCCTGGATTGTAAGGCATCAGAAAAATCTGTTCACCGTCAGTCCTCTGAAGTCGAGCTGCTAGTAGGCATGATCTGTCAGCTATTGTGCCAGAGCTGGCACTAACTGTAGCAGGGTCGATAAAGCCAACCATGCTGCACATATTTGCTCGTTTCAAAACATCGTGTAAGTACCTAAATATATAAAATAATATAAACAAGTCAGCACAAAAAAACACATGACGATTATGTATAACAAAACGACGTATTATAAAATTTCACACGACGTACTGAAATAGACAACGACGTTATAATATATTTATCACGACGGTACATACTAACGACGTGGTTAGTTAGTTAAGACGACGCAATAAATAAACCAACGACGTATTATTTTAGAATGACAAACCTCATATATACAAAAAAACACACGACGGTTATGTATAACAAAACGACGTATTATAAAATTTCACACGACGTACTGAAATAGACAACGACGTTATAATATATTTATCACGACGGTACATACTAACGACGTGGTTAGTTGGTTAAGACGACGCAATAAATAAACCAACGACGTATTATTTTAGAATGACAAACCTCATATATACAGCAATGACAGTGGCTCCTATTTCTTCCATGCCTGCAAATTGTGTAATATCTTCAAGCAGGAGGAAGGTATCGCGCTCTAGACCAAACACCTCCTTATCAATTGTAAAGTGCAGGGTCTTATCCTGAGGCACAAGTGTCGTTTCCACATAACGACAAAGGGATTTTAAAGAAGATGGCGCCTCCATATTTGAATAATCAACAACTTTAATAACCTGTTTAAAGAAATAAAAAAAATGACGTGGTAATTCAATAAAAACGACGGTTTAAGGAATAAAACGTCGTCTGAAAAGAATTTAAACGACGGTGAAGAAACCGTCGTGGTGAATAATTTATTACGTCTTAGAAAAAAATTCCGCCGTCTAAGTTGTAAACAAACGACGGTTTAAAGAAAAATATCGACGTCTGGAATTTTGAAAAACACAAAGTTTTAAAAATAACGACGTTTAATGGCGTGTAAAACAAGTAAACTAAATACGACGTGGTATTGAAATACAAACGACGGTTTATTTTTAAAATCGTCATGGTATGTATTTCAAACGACGGTTTTATTAATAATAACGACGTCTAATGGTTTTTAAAAAAACAGAGAATTCAAAGTTCAGATATGTTACCTTTTCTTCCTGATGTTTCCCATTTTTGGCAGTATCATCCTCAAAATGCTGGGATCTCACATCACCTCCAGAGCAGCTTGCTTTGTCAGACATTGGATTTTTGGGACTTTGGCTAATTCTGGGTTTAAGCATGCTTGGATCAAAATTGGGAATTAATTGGGAAAGCTGACTCAGGAAATGCTCCCTCTCAGCCTCTACCAATTGTTTCGTTCTAGCCTCCATCCATAAAGCCTCTTCCCTTGCCTTAGCTTCCATCTTTTTAGTATCTTCTTGAAGGAGAACTCTTAAACTGTCCTTCAAACGGTCGTCAAAGCTCACTCTCTGTGGTTTGGGTAAATTGAAATATTGCCTTGGTGAGATCCCAGCACCTACTCCTCTCACTCTGCCTGGATGCTCGGGGCCCAAAGCCATGGTCAGCACATCATTGCTGCCAGAAACAGTGACTTTGCCTTCCGAGACTTGTTTTTGCAATTCATCCTAAAACAAAGATATATAAAAAAGTAAGAACAAAAACGCACGACGGTTATTTATATACAAACGACGTATTATATAATTTCACACGACGCAATAACATATAAATCGACGTTATTATAATTTATCACGACGGTAGTTATACCGACGTGGTTAGTTTTTAAAACGACGAAATGAATAAACCACCGACGTCTTATGCTTTATTTACAGATAACAGAGGGATGATTCAATATTCACACCTTTAACGACCTTGTTTAAAACATTTCGACGTAGTAATTCAATACAAACGACGCGAAAATGAACCACCGACATCTTATGCTATAATTACAGAAAACAGAGTAGTGATTCCTGATTTAGACCTTTAACGACGTTTTTTAAAAAATTTCGACGTGGTAATATCATTCACACGACGCAAAATATAACATAAGACGTAATAAGAATTATTCACAGTTTAATAAAAATTTAAAACAGAGTGAGTAGGCTTACAATTAATTTTGCTTTCTCTGCCACCTTTGGATCCTGGATGTTACCATGTTTGTCCTGTCTAGCTCTCTTCCATAAGGTAGATCGATCAATTTCTACCCCAGGCATGGTTTCCTCCAATTGATCCTCCAAACCAGCATATCCTTTTCGAGACAATCGATGATTGTACTCAAGTTTCTCCCTAATCTGTGCATGTTGAGAATGCACAGACTCAAAATCTTTGGATAACCTTGAAGCTACAAAGGCATCCCATTGTGCTTTCTCTATGAATTTATATGTTTCAGGGGGTTGGCTTAATCTCTCCCTGTCATTGGTGTATGGAAGGATATAATGCCTCGTTAGTGTAGACTTGAAATCCTTCCATTTCTTGGCAGCAGAAGCTAACATAGAGCTCTTGCCCCCTTGACCTACCACAAAAGCAATGTCAACTGCTTCCCAAATCTGCTCCTTTATATCCTTGGGGATTTGAGCCCATTTCATGTCCACAAGTGGAACTCTGGAGCGTGCCAACACACCAATGTAGGACTGCATCTCACTATGTGCTTGGCCAATTCCTTTCCCCCTTTTATTGTACTCAACAATTAGCCTCAGTTTCTGAAGTTTTCTCTTCACAACACGAGGCATTGTGCTCATACCTCGACCAGACTTTGAATCATCAGAGATTGTTGTCGTGCTGGTTGGTTCTGTCTCAGCAGATGATGAAGCAAACTTCATCTTCTTCGAAGGCTTCACTTGAGGAGGTACCATTCCAAGCTCCTTACCTCCATTTTTCTTGGAGCCAGAATCCTTACTTTGGTCTTGGTGAGAAACCATTTTTACAGACAAAACTGCAAGTGAAAATATTTCAGGAAAAGATTAAGAACACAAACGACGGTTATTAATAAAATACGACGTATGATATGATTTTAAACGACGCAATGAAATAATCTCAGACGTAATAAATGTTTAAAACCAAGGTAATTAAACAACGACGAAATAATTAACTATAAACGACGTGATAATTAACCATAAACGACGAAATATTTATATAACGTCGTGGTATTGATGTTCACACGACGTCAGTAGTAATATACCGTCGTCTATATAAGGATCCAAAACCCTTTTTTCTTTCTCTGTGAATGTTTGATTGCAGATTTGATTTTTCTGAACCATGGTTTTTGTTTTCTAATTTGATAAAATACAAGGCCAAGAAAGAAAGTTTTGGAATCTTATATAGACGACGGTATTTTAATATGACGTCGTGGTATTAACATTCACACGACGTAAAACAATAAGATACTGTCGTCTATATTAGATACCAACCCTACTTTCTTTTTCTTTATATTTTATCAAGTTAGGGAAAAACAAAAACCATTGTTCAGAGAAATCAAACCCGCAATTAAACAAGCAAATAAAAAAAAGACTATAATTTTAAAAACAACTTTGTCAATTTTCAGACGACGCTAGAACGACTGACGAACCGTCGTGGTCTACATATTTAACCACGTAAATAAGAAGCTACCGTCGTCTTATTTAGTTGAGGTAGTTGTCTTCAAAGTTGGAAACTTTCCCTCTTTGTCTGTATATTTTATCGAACTTGGAAAGAAGTAAAATGATTTTGGCCAGAAAAAAGGTAAAAAGATTTTTCAAACAAAAAACGTATGAGCATGCAAAACAGCAACCAAAATAGTGAAAATGAAAGCTTACCTTTTGCGTGCAATGAAAGCAAGAGGAAGATTATGTTTAAGTTCAGAGACGACGAAGAAGACGAGAGGAAGACGATGAGATACTCTGATAGTGCTCTGACAAGGAAAAAAGTCTAAAAGTTTTCTCTGGGAGATTGAAATTTTTAATCGGGTTTGGAAACAGCGCATGTGTATGTCAGGTAGACGAAAAGTTGCTTACATATAAAACCATTTCAAAAAAATAATACGGCGGTTACATATAACTACGACGTATGAATTACAAAATACGACGGTACATTTAACTTCGGACGTGGTAAATAAATACGACAGTAGTGTTGTAGGTACCGTCGTAGTAAACTCAAAAATTAAAGTACATAAGTAATAACTCGCGTCATGGTAGATTATTTAACACGTCGTTTTTATTAATGTACCGACGTGGATTTCTGTAATATACGTCGATCATACCGACGTTGATTTTACAATTTAAACGGCGGTTTTTTTGTAAGGACCGCCGTTGGTTTTAAAAATGTATTCTATAAATTTGTCGCTTTCATTCATTTTCGGTTTACATTTAGGGTTCCAAGTTCTTCCTCTCTCAGTCTCTCACATCTCAAAGACAATAATTTGGATGTCTTTCTCAAAGATAAATTGAGCTTACTCGCGTCAAATATATGTCCACAAGAAGAAGCTTGTCAACTAGCCTTCTCACTTCCTTGATCAAGCCTGATAGGACACTTAGTGCTTCTGAATACTCCTTGCTTTCCATCAAAAGAGATGCAAGCCTGGCCTCCACTCGCTGTCGAAGGAAAGTTCGCTTCTCAGGGAAATCTGCTCGATTTTCTTGGCTAAGAAGATCCGTCAGATTTGTGATAGCCTCTTCCTTTATCCGTAGAGCTTCAGAAGAAGAAGATGGGTTTCAAGAATGCGATAAAGAATAGAAATGGCTTCAGATGGCCTCTAAAGCATGAGCAATCGAATCAGTAGTTGCTGGGAGATATGATGAAGACATTGTCAATGCTTTGAACTATACAAGTCCTGCAGAAAGATAAAGGACCAAACTGTTAAAGAAACTGAAACAACGGCGGTTTTCTGTTCTACCGTCGTCTTTTCTCGTCGTCTATATTAAGGTAAGATGGCGGTAGATTTATAATTACCGACGTAGATTATTTTGTTAAACGTCGTTAAGTGTACTACAACCGACGTGGATTTTATTTTTAAATTATAAATAGAGTTTTTTTTTCCGAATTCTTTCAGTTTTAGTTTTCAATTACAAAGCGTGATAAATAGATTTTTCTTTCCCGAGGAAATTTAAAATGAAGGAAATTAATGTTCTGGAATATGTAAAGTTTCTTTTTTGGAGGACAGATTTAAATAAAATAAGAATATAAAAACAACGACTGTTTTTTTATTACTGTCGTCGTTTTTCATCGTCTTAAGTAAGACTAAGACGATGTAATATATTTGTTTAGCGACGTTGATTTGTTTTTTAAACGTCGTTAGGTATAATATAACCGTCGTTGAAAATTGTCTCTCTGATTGCAAATTTGCAACGACGTTAGGTATAATATTTGTAGATACACAAACGCACACACATCATCAACTTCCAAAAAATTGTCTCTCTGATTGCAAATCTGTGTCATCTGTTAAGATTATGATGTGGAACAGAGTTCCATCTGGTAAGATTTCGTAACCCTTGGGATCTCAGACAAATCTGATTATGTCGGCGGTTTTCTATATAAACCGTCGTAGTTATTTCAATTCTTGTCATTAAGTAGATCTACCGACGTAGGATAAGAAAATCAAAGAAAAAAATTGTTAACAAAAATTCTTATTAAGACGACGGTTAAAATTAAAGGTACGACGTATAAAATGAATAAATACGACGTTAAATTTTATTGTACGATTTAAAGATAACGTCGTAGAACTATACGAGAATGACGTCCATATATTTATATTTTCCGTCGTTGTACATTAATTTAATACGGCGATATTTTGTATTTTAAAGCCGTGGATTTGTTTGTAATTATACGGTGTCTTATACGAAAACCTCGTCGTGTTATTTTATGAGTAAAAACGGCGGTTTTTATTGAAATCGTCGTCTTTACTTTCTACGTCGGTCGATTCATAACTTCTGCCGTTCTTTGTTGGCATTGATTTTACACTGCGAAAATCTGTTTCAAATAGACGTCAGTTGTTTAATTATGTACGTCGTTGTTTTTGAACAGCCATTTGAATCTCCATTTTTTAGTTGTCTAAGGTTGTATTACACGACGGTGTTTTTAGAACCGTCGTCTTTTTAAAAACCACGGCGGTTTTCACTTAGACCGTCGTTGTTTTCTGGTCGTCTTTTTCACTTTTTGTAGTAGTGTAGCAGAAGTCGCTGAAGAAGTAGGATACGACTGTACTACTCTTTCGAAAATTCTGCGGTGCCTCATCTATACCGGTGCAGCCAGTTATCCAAGGGCCAGTATTGCATTTTAAAAATGAAGGGCTGAGATTGAATGACCTGAAGACTTGTTGAGCCCTTTGTTATTGATACATCTGGCATATCACCACATGCTCTCCATTTGTTTGCTGAAATATCACACTCATGTTGGGTATGCAATGGTGGTACTGCACTTCTTGATTTTGATCTTGGCTACCATATGGGCATTCGAGACAATGGTGGTGGTGAGTTTCTCACGAGTTGCTTCATTGGAGGTTTGATGACAGAGCTTCGCCAGGACTTGTACTTGCTTCGTTTTTTTTCTGTTCAAGAAGCCTCTACGCTAGTGGAGAGAATTGTGCAGCAGAGTTTTGCTCATTTATTTCTTTTTGTATTTGCAATAGTCATGTTAATTGTATCAAGGTTTCTTCTTTCTGTTGTTTATTGTGTGTTATTCATAGTTTTATACCAGTTATCGCACATCATTGGTCATGAATCTTTGCAACCTTTGAGTTGGATTTCTCTGATTACGTCAAGTGCTTATTCAAAAAATGGCAATTGTCCTTTACACAAAGAATCCGACTGGAAAGAAGCTGGATATTATGACCACGGAGTGAGACTCCATTTTCAGGCCACTTTTTTGGTGTTACACTCCAAATAACACTGTGCTTCCAGTTTTGGATTGTGTACTGACATTGAGAGGGACAAGTTATGTGCCATTCATAGATGACATTTTGAATGTCGAGTAGTATTTTTGCTTTTCGAGTGTTGTATTAATTTGTTTGAGTTTTAGATAACATGTTATTTGTGTTAGATTTAATGTGTCAATTTCTGTTACAGAATTCTGAATCGTGCATTTTTTTTTTCCATGTAAGAGTACTGGGATGGATGCTTGGGCATTCTTCTCATTCTCTTTTCCACTGCAGATTATAAGCTTAGATGGGTCTGCTTCAAGAAGCTTTGTTATATTCATAATCAGCAGTTCATTTTAGTTGCTTGCAGTTTTTCGGTGCTCTCCTCTTCATCTCTGCTTTTCTCATTAATTCATTTATTTAGAGTTGTGTCCAGATTAGGCTTTGATTTTTGTTCTTCTTTTGTTTTCTCCGGGGATTCTTTTGGCAGAGGAGTTGAAGGGTTAGAAGCAGCTAGGTGAAGAAAATGCTTTCTTTGAGTTACTTCTATTTCAACTTTCTGTGAAATTCCTTTTTCTTTTGACTGAAAACGCTCTGACCTTCTAATGCAGATCTTCTAAGAAAGAAACAAATTGGATGATATTTAATCCAAGTTATATCATCTTTATATGTTGAATAAATTGTTTTAGTATTTGAACCCAAAGATTGATTCTTTGTGTGACTATGCCTTTGTTTGTTTGTTTAAACTTATTTATCTGTTTTGCAGATCAATAGCTTCATTTTGGTTTATTACCAAGCATCCATTTGGTATGTGATTTGGCACTCCAAACAATAAAAATAGGAAACCATTTTTATTTGGACATGTTAAACAGGATCCTTGGTTCTCATCATTTACACACACACACACACAAACATGTACTTTCTGATGTGCCTAAGCCTGCAGTGGGGCAGAGTTTCTAATGGGGAGCAGACGCAGTTTCTGTTACTGATTGATCTCTAATTATACTATCCCTGCTCTATAGTTTCTAACTGTTATGTGTATCAGAGTAGAATAACTAAGGTTGGCTTGGCACACCATAAATTTGACTTGGTTTACGCTTCTACAGTTTAAAAACTTGTACATTAACCTTATTTTTAAAAATGTATGGACTTTTGGGTTGCGTGTAGATTGTTCCGATTTTAGCATCGTGTTAATTGATTTTGATTCAATTATGGTCAGTATATGTCCTGGGCCCTTTTTCAGGTGATTGAAGCAAGTCAGGCATTTTAAGAGCTTCTTTTTCTTTAACTTTTAATAGAATTTTCTTTTCTTAACTGCTGCTGTCAACTCTTTGGGTTCTGATTTTCTGATTATCATTGTAAGTCCTCTAATTGGGCATGATACTGTCTTTGTGTTTTGATTTTCTGATGGGTATCATGTTTACTCTATCTTCTTTTGTTTCTACTATATCTTTTGTGCCTAAACATATCTTGCTCTCTTTCCTCGTTGTTGGGTTAGTTTGCGACGTAGGTTTGTTTTCACTAGTATTATGTATAAGATCGTTTAAAAATTTGTTTAAACACATCTTTGGTTCCAATTCTTCATTGCTTGTTTATCTTGTTTGATGCTTGAGCTTTATTTTCGGGTACTAAGATGTTTGAGCCGTATTTTCGGGTACTGAGATGTTTGAGTTTTATTTTCGTGTACTGAGATGTTGGAGATTTATTCGGGTACTGAGATGTTTGAACAATATATATTTTAAGAGAACAATATATTAAGGTTACCATCCAAATGTTTGCGTTTTCCTGAAATATACTCTTGAAGAAATCTTTGGTCCCAATTCTTCACTGCTTGTTTTATCTTGTATGATGGTGAACCTTATTTTCAGGTGCAAATATGTTTGAACTCCAAGGTTTTCTTTTTCAATTTTTTGTTTTTGCATGATTTCAATATTGCTCGCATTAAAATAAAAAAATTGACATATTGGCAGAAAATATGGGGATAAATGGACCTCATAAGGAAAGAAACAAAGATAATAGATTTACCTATTCCATTGCGTGATTGATAATCGAGTGTCCCATAATGGACACTCAATTTAATCCTGTTCTTCTTTTTGGTTTTGGTCAAAATCTTGTTGCATACGGTTGGTCAATGTCAAACTTTGTGGGGTCGTTTGGCACGGCGTACTGTCATGGACTGCATTAAATTTTGGGACTGTCTAGGATTAGCTCGGATTGGCCTAAGCTGGATTAAGTACTGACCTACGTTTGGTGTTGCGTCGGAGTAAGAAGCTGGATTGTAAAAATAGTGAAGACCTATGTTTGGTACTGTGTTGGACTAAAAAATAATTATTTTAAAATTTTAAAAATAATCAAATGTAAGTTGTTTTTTTTGTTATTATAATTACCAAATTCACCAGTCCTGATCTTTTGGACAACAGGAGTCCAAGAAATTGTGGTCACTCACCGTTGGATATTAATCTAATGGTTCAAAAAAGTTTCTTAAAAGGAGTTCAAGATTGAGTGAACCGTTGAATTTACATCCAACGGTGAGTGACCACAAATCTCTTGGACTCCTGTGGTCCAAGAGATCGGGACTGCCAAATTCACATGTACATTTCTTTTCCTCCAAACCAAAGACTTTTTGTTTGTTATTAAGGTTATAAATTCCATCAAGTTTATGAATAATTAAGTCTTTACTTGTATGCAAACACAAAGAATTTGATTAATATATTAGTAACAACCACCGACCACCACTCAATTGTCTTATGAGTATTGTTGTTATTTTAAATTTTAAATTTTATTTGTTTGTGCAAAAATTGAGGTTGTTATGAACAATATCAAGTAGTGGTGCCCATTGCACATTAAAAATCATATATAAATTTAAATACATCCATACATCAATTATATATCCAACACTTCCATAAATCACAAATTTTCCAACCCCACATATGATCCATACTTGTCTTTAAGCAACATACTAGCAACAAAAATACATTTAAAATGAAGGGAGAATGCTTATTTCAAACAAAAAGCCACTCTAATATATGACTTGCTCATTCATCTTGAACTTTGTCCAATAGCGTTTTGGTGTAGGTGTTCTTCCGTTTCATAAGTCTCACATACTGAAATAAACATGAAAAGAGCATATAAAATGGAAACATAAACAACAGGAATATGAACATAAGATTAAAAAGTGTAAGGTACTAAATTTGCATAAGATATCACTTCAAATCGCCCAATATACATATTTGCAAAATCATATTGGCGAGCAGTTTATACTCAAGATAAATTTGAGATTTCATTGTATAACTCAACCAACACAAGAATTTTCCAAAATCCATATATGAAAAATCATATTCTTGAGCAGTTCATTAACAAAAATCAGATTTCATATTATAACACAACCATCCAGACACTAATTGCCCAATAATCTTTTCAGTCATACTCCAAATCAATTGTAGATTAGAGATCAATAATTCAGTTTAATATTATAACACAATTTGCATAACCGTACCTGCAATCGCTCAACTGACAAGCAAGTTCTCAACAAGGCATTGCAATAATATCCGCATTCCATAATCGGATTACAAAAAAAAAAAAGGAAACAACTCCAAAAATAAAATTATTATAGGGTCAATGAGGTAAATTTTCAACCCTACGAATAACAAAACAAAATCTTTGAATCTAAACAGAACAATGTTATTAACAGAACAAGATTCTTAGCCCATGTGTAATCAGACAATAGTGATAGCTACCACTCACCATCCACAATATGCCTCTGATGACATCCTTACAATAGGTGTGCCTCCAACAAGTCCTGTTTGAATACCATGATCCAACTTCATTTTATTTATATATAAAAAAAAATAGAACTTTTATATCAGGAAAAGCAAAAAATACAGAAGAACAAAAACAAGAGTGGCCAAGAAGTTCACAGGAACACCAGAAAAATAAAACACCATGATCTGCAGACTAGTGTTAGGCATGACTAGTAATTAGTGAGCCAAATATAGAGCTAGGTAGGTTTTTGAGTAAGTGATTTTACTATGCCAACTAGAGCAATGGAGAAACTAAAATTTCACTAACCAACTTGGCCTTCAAGCCCATTCAATGATTCAAGCAGTGACAACAAAACACCTCTACAACCAAGCATAAATAGCTTCACTGTAATAATCCAATATGATCCAAAAACTGCAATATAACAGAGGAAACAAGTACTTGGCTGACTGATCCAAACAATGGAAACAATTGAAACATTTAAACCCACACAGATCCAAACAAGCCAATATGCCCTGCTAAACAAAAGTTTAACTTAAAAAAATCAGGATACAACTCTAATTTCTAAAATGGATGTCCATTTTTAGAAATAGTATAGTTTTTGAATTGCAATCCAAAACAAGGAAATTTCTCACAGAAATACTACAGCAAAAGTGAAGCAAAACATAGAAATACGACAGCAAAAGTGAAGCAAAGTGAAGGAAATTTCTCACAGAAATAGTACAGCAGAAATACACAGATCCACATTCAAACCCTAATGTACTATTTGGTTGCTCAGAAATTGAATCTAAAATGACACATGCAGCTAAATTTTTTAATTCTATTTCCATTATCCGCTTAACTTAAGTGAAGCCACTAATTATTATATAATCTATAACAGCATAAAACACAAAAATGAAAGATTTTCCCTTTTTCTTGCCTAAAATTCCCAGCAACCAAACAGAGGATAGATAGAAAATAACAACCCAACAAACAACCTAACAATGAAATTGATAGAAAATAACAACCCAACAAACAACCTAACAATGAAATTTCTCAATAACTCCCAAAGAAAAAGCAATACCCAAGAAAAATTACCTTTGAAAAATGTTGCAGAGAGAGAGAGAGCATATGAGAAAGAGAGCTGGAGTCGCGAACAAGAGAGCCGGAGTCGCGAACGAGAACGAGAGAGAGAGCCAGAGTCGCGAACGAGAGAGAGAGAGAGAGAGAGAGAGAGAGAGAGAGAGAGAGCCAGAGTCGCGTGTTCTTAATTCAGCGAAGGGCTTATTTTGAGAATCGAATTTTAGTCCCTTGCCATGGCAAGGGGAGCCCTAGGGCAGCTACTATTCACGTGAATAATGGCTGCCCTAGCCCCCCTTAGCAAAGTGTGTTTCCAGCAGTTTAGGCTTGCCATGGCAAATACTATTCATTTTTTTGTTATTTTCACAACTTTGTTTACTTAAACAATTAATTTGGATAATATTTTCGGATAAGATTTTTGGGTTCCTACGTGTGAATACTATTCATATCGGATAAGATTTTAGGTTTCAAATTTCAGATAAATTTCAAATTTCAGATACATTTCAAAATTCAAATTTCAGATACATTTCAAAATTCAAATTTCAGATAAATTTCAAATTTCAAATTTCATTTGAATTTAAAATTTCAGATAAGATTTTCACCCTCTAAGATTGTGCCGCATGTCATATCTATATGTCTAAATTTTTCTATAAAACCAGAAGTTCAGCTCATACCTCCCATACCAGTTCTTCTCTACATTTCCATTTCTCATATTTTAGATTTCATTCTCCATTCTCAATGGCAGACATGCAAGAGGTTTGGGAGAGGCAAGAGCGAGAAACTAGAGAAAGGATGCGTAGACGAGCTGCAAGCAAAAGGGCGCAGAGAAAACTAGATGAGTAACTTGGCATAGCAGTTGCTTTGCTGGAGGAAGAAAACCAGAGTCGCCGCGGTTCACGAGAAGGCCGTGGCCCGAATGTGGACAAACATAGACATTCTCGGGTAAGAATCTTCTGGAAGATTATTTTATCCCACAGTCTCTGTACTCTTATGTTTATTTCCGAGGGAGATATAGAATGCAACCCCATTTGTTCAATAAAGTCATGCATGATATTTGCAATTATGATGAATATTTTGTTCAAAAGAAAAATTGTGCTGGAAATTTGGGACTTCTTCCAGAGCAAAAGTTCACAGCTGTGATACAAATGTTGGTGTATGGGTCATCTGCTGATCAGGTGGATGAGATTGCCCGGATGGGGAAGTCCACTATTTTGGAGAGCTTGGTGCGATTTTGTGATGCAGTGGAAACTCTGTACACCAGATACTACCTACGCAGACTACGCCCAGGGACCTGCAACGGCTTCTCCAAAAAGTTGAGTTTCGAGGATTTCCTTGCATGATTGGTAGCATTGACTGCATGCACTGGCAGTGGAAAAATTGTCCAACTGCTTGGCAAGGGGATTACGGAAATAGAAAAGGGCATAAAAGTATCATCTTGGAAGCAGTTGCTGGTTTTGATGTCCTGGGTCAATCCTTTGGAGTTGCCGGATCTCAAAACGATTTGAATGTCCTGGGTCAATCCTCGGTGTTCAATGATGTTTTGAGAGGTGAAGCCCTAAATATCACATATGAAATCAACAGTACCGTCTACCAGAACGGGTATTATCTAGCTAATGGCATCTACCCGAGGTGGACAACATTTGTGAAAACAATTCCACATCCCCGATCTCATAAGCAAAAAATTTTTGCTTGCTATCAAGAGGGGTACAGAAAAGATGTTGAGAGGTGCTTTGGTATCCTTCAAGCCTCGTGGGCTATTATCAGGGGCGCGGCGCGTCTATTTGACGAGGAGGTGCTTAGGAGTATAATGATGACTTGTATCATCCTCCATAACATGATTGTGGAAGATGAATATGATTACGATGCTGCTAAAGTGTATGAACCAAATCCCATGGACACGACCCTAACACGAATTTATGAAAAACCAGTGGGGCCAAATGGAGAACCAATGCAGCATGAACCGTTGGTTAGAGACGGTAGTTTCATGCCCCTTATGATTGATCGCTACACGGAGATGCAATCGTCGTATATTCATGAACGCCGTCAAGTTGACTTGATGGAGCATTTATGGGCGGTGAAAGGCAATGAAGGTGAATGAAGTGAAGTGAAGATTTTTTTTTTAAATTTATTATGTTTATTTTGTATTTTTAGTTATGCTTTGTTTTTTTTATGCTTTAGTTGTGGCTTGTTTATTTTTTATGCTTTGGTTGTGGTTTGTTTATTTTTTATGCTTTGGTTGTGGTTTGTTTATTTTTTAAGCTTTGGTTGTGGTTTGCTTTTTATGTCTGGAATGTTTTGAATAGAAAGGAATTTTGTTGAATATTGAAGCAATACAACTAATAACATAAAATATATGAATTAAACAAAACAAAAAATACAATGAAATCAAAGGCAAGTAAACTAAGACATGAAAGGCAAGCAAACAATTTTAATGGTTTTCATCATTTAACCAATCCGTGTTGCTAGGTCCATATCGTCACGAAAAAGTCTTCGTCTCATAACATCCCTTCGTTCTAACTTCCAAAATTATTTTCTTTCAGGGGACATATGGCTTGTATCCATGGCCATGGTTTCCCGAACTTTTTTTTCAATGTTTTGTTTGCGTACATACTCCCTTTCTTTGCGTACATACTCCCTTTCTTTTGCATATTCTAGTTGAATAGCCATATCGTGCTCTTGTTGTTTCAAGTCCATTTCAATTCTCATGGCTTGGTGCTTTGAAAGTTCCTCCAAAAATTTAGATGTATTCTTGCTAGAATTACTCCATCTCTTCGCCTTCGCCGCCTTCCTCCCAATAGGCCTTGGCTCCTTTTCGATGGGTGAGTCTTGACTCATCGGGAAATCCATAGGTGAATCTGATGCCCGCGTCTCATGGAGTGACGTCTCGTTCAACACTACTGTCGGACCTGTTGGAATAATTTGGAATCTCTTATAATTCTTCACCACCTCCCAACAATGGGTATGGTTGAAACTTTTTTCCCCTTGCCCAGTAGCACCAAACCACATTTGTGCTTGCATAATCTATAAAAAAAATTAAATGGAAATGCATGAAACTTTAAAAAATATTGGCAATGCAACATGTAAAAAAAACCTAATGCAAATGCAATAAATTTAAAAAAAAATGCAACATGTATAAAAAAAATACAATAAATATTAACAAAATATATAAATTGCAAGAAACATTTAAATAAAAATTAATATGACATAGAAATTAATAGAACGAAAATGACAAATAATTTACCTCACTGCTAAGGTTTTCTCCGCTTCTATGGTTGTCCATCGCTTTTGCCAAGGCATTTCTCCATTTCGCCAACTCTTTATTAAGAATTTTTCACCTACTAGATAATGTCATTTCTGTACGTGTCGAACCAATTGCCCTTTCACAAAATGCCTGATGAATTTTTTTCCACATATGAGAAAATTTAATCTCATTGCCTATTATGGGACAATGACTAACTTGGACCCAAGCCTCACACAAGCTAACATCTTCCATCATGCTCCATGCCCCTCCATTTTCATTAGAAGAACCCATAATATGATAGAGAAAAATACAACTTGAAAGTGAAAAAAATATTGAGTAGAAAGTGAATAATAGTAGAAGGAGAAGAAAATGTAAGAGGATTTGGTGTTAAAAGTGAAGAGTATTGGTTGGTATTTATACAAAAAAATTCAGTATTTTTTGTGTATTTTTTAAAAAAAAATTCAATTTTTTTTCATTTTTTTATTGCAGAAAAATTGGCTGCCGTTGGATTGAAGGAAAAAATTGAATCGGAGAGCCAATAGGGCGACACGTGTAAGGTAGCCGTTGGCTGCTACTGTAGCGCGTCGTTTCAAATTTTTTTTAACGTAAAAAAAATTTGAAAGCTGAAGGGTTGACGCCAGCCTGGCGTCAGCCATGACGTCACCGCCCTCGGGCTCTTGCTCGGGCCAAACTCCACCTTGGGCCAGCCCAGTCTCGTGGCCCCCACCTCTTGCCCGGGCTGCCTTTTATTGTTGGAAACCCATTTTTCTCCCAAACCCCCCTAGTCCGAGTCCAGCAGGCTGGACTTGCTCTAAGGCGAGCGAGTGAGGAGTTTTTTTACTGTTGGACTCCACAATCCCATTTAACTTAGTCACTTGTCTTACCAAACATGGACTTCAAGTCCTATTTAGCACAGTTCAAGGGAGTGAGGCCTACCAAACATGCCCTGTAAGTCCAAATCAGACATTGTGAATTGGAGAATTTTTTGTTTTTTGTTTTCTGCACTTACCTTACCCCATACTAATATAATTTTCATAGGATTATGTGCACTACATGAGATCTTGAGGTAGTTGTGTGAGTACGTACATACAATCCGAACAGAAACAGATAAGTAATTGAGTTGTAGTATTTAGTTCTCTACTAGCTAATTGTTACATTAGTAGTGGATCATAAATGGTCAGTTCTCTTCAATAGTCTGGGGAATATAAGATTCAATTTTATTAAGTATTGTATTGTTTTTCACATGTTCTGAAAATTTACATATGTCATTTTCTTTTGAAAAAAGTTCTCAATATATGTTATTAGTTGGTGCTATAATCTTGATATGTTTCTGTTTCCTGACAGTTCTTCAGGGAAATTGAAGTATTTCTCATAATATGTCCCTCTTGTGCTACCCCTTCGCGTCAATAATTTCATAATATGATGAAAACTATGGATTGTGTGGCCCCATCGTCAATGTGTTTTCTTTGTTGTCTTTTGTGCCTCAGATTTCTCTCTTACCCCTCATCTTTTAAAGATGAATGACATTTCATGCAACAATTTACGGAGTGGTTAACTGTTTTAGAAAATCTATGCTACCAATTTGTGTTCGATGGTTTCATCTTGTCTGGTGTTTGAGCCTTGTTTAGGAAATCTGTGGTAAATAAAATTTGTGTTTGTTAATACAGACTTTGTGCCTTGTAGAGTCTTATCCAAATTGTATACTAGTATGATTTTCATTGAGAACTTGTGTTGATGAAGAAGACAGGTTATAATTTTTGAAGTATACTATCTGCATCTTATGAGATCTTGATTATATATAGTATTAACAGTATATGTAGAGGTATTTCCTTTTGCCTTTGCGATTATATGTGGTGAAACTATGGATAATTGGAGGTGATTTTTGCAAAAAGATATATGATGTCTTACTGGGCTTTTTTGGGTTTTTTATAAATTTTTTGTATGAAATGGTATTAACAATGTACATCTATGACATGGTATTAATAGTGTACTTCTATTACATGGTATTAACAATGTACTTCTATTAAATGATATTAACAATGTACTTTTATGACATGGTATTAATAGTGTACGGAGGTTCAGTGGAGAAGGGTCGTAAGGACAGCTCCTTAATTTTTGTATATATATATATATATAAAGTTTGGGTTTTTAAAAAAAAAATTGGGCTGGGCTTGTTTTAAGATAATTAATGGTAGAGATGTAATTTATAGGAACTTCAACACTCATTTATTATGTATTAAATAGTTTTTGGGTATGTTTCTAAAGTGCATTTCATGTGAGGTTTTTTTTTATAATTTCAGCCCTTATTTTGAGTATATTACTAAAGCTCCCTAAAATCAAACTATCTTCTTTTAAATTTTGTGTTGGTTTAAATGGGTTTAATGATATGCATTTAATTAAATGGCTCTTTAGTTTTAACCCATAAAAAACTTAACTAATTTGGAAGAAAGATAATTAATTTTGCTTAATTAATATAAAACCAAAGCCACCTAATTTTACCAAAAGGAAATCCAACAACCCTAAAATTACTACATGTGCCATTGTGCTTAACTGTCAAATACAGTTTATTTAATTATAAACCAAAACTTAAAACTGTCAAAACGACATAACATTCCCACAAAACACAACACAAAACGACACTACTCAAATTTAATCACTTCAAAAACTGGTTTCGCGTGACCTTTCATATCCCACTGCAAACCTACAAACTATTCTCCAAAAACGAAGCCGATGAGCAGCAACGGGGACGACCAAAAACGAAGACGACGAGCAACGACGACGAGCATCGACCATCCTCATGAAAATTACTACCAGTTAGACCAGCAAGACTTAATCTGGCAGTTGATCCATAAAATTCAACCATCTCCTTTGACAAGAAAACCTTTTCAAGTAGACTCAATACCTCTTCCTTGAGAGAATCTGTTCCCCAAGTCAAGATCTCCAATGTAGGCTTTATGGCATCAGCCTCATGCAAGACATTGGCTCCTCTTTGAGGAGAGGCTTCAAGAACCAATGTGGAGAGAGTTTGAATTGCTTCGATGGCAGTTTCGTAAACCTCCCCGGATAAGAGCCTTACCAAGTCAGGCAAAGTTTTTGCTTCCAATACACAAAATGTGGAATTGACACTGCAGGTGCCACCATGTGCTTGGCAAACAGGAGCACCCGATGGCTTGAAACACCAGCAGCCGGTTCGTTTGGACACAACAGCGAGCTTTTGACTGTTTGAAATTTGATTTTAAAACAAAAGGGTAAAATTGTATTTTACCTTTATAATTTAAATAGGCCTAACGAATATGGGCCTCCTCTTTGGCCTAATCCAAAATAACAATTCTTTTCTAGGTATTAAAACCCAAACAAAAATGCCAAATGTCTCAAATACTAATTAATAGAGTTAATTATGTCTAATACCTAATTTTTCTTTAATTAAAACAGCTGGTGTTTCAGCGTGTTTTTCACTTTTTACTTTTTTACGCGCAACAACTCAGCAACTGAGTCACCGAGTTATCACACCGACCTTTCATTTTAGATTTTGAAAACCAAAATAGCGCCACAACAGTACATTCCCTCTTCTTTTCGTCTGTCTGTCTGTCTGTCTGTCTGTCTGTCTCTCTCTCTCTCTCTCTGCAACAAGTAAGCGAAAGCGATCGAGTGAGAGTATTGAGTTCAACGATTGAGCGAGTGATTTTCTCTGCAACGATTGAGCGAGTGATTTTCTGGGTTCTCTCTCTGTAAGGACTGTGTGAAATTTTGGGTTCTGAAATCAAGAATGGCGTGGTCTGCTATAAAGCGCAGACAATTGGAGGATGGTTTTGGTTCCTTTGAGTTTGAGTTTCAGACCCAGAAGAGGATAAGGTCTTCTAGGGTTTCTGAGACCCAACGGAGTGTAGCCGTTGAGGAAAAGTCGACCGTTGGTCTTCCTCTGCGCAAGGGTTTGGCTTCGTCTGCTACAAAAAATGCCAACCCAGAATCAGAAGATCTGGGTCTTGATGAAATCTGTCAGACCCAGAAGAGGAAGAGGTCTTCTAGGGTTTCTGAGACCCAACGGAATGTAGCCGTTGAGGAAAAGTCGACTGTTGGTCTTCCTCTGTGCATGGGTTTGGCTTCGTCTGCTACAAAAAATGCCAACCCGGAATCAGAAGAGGGTTTTGATGAAATCTGTCAAACCCAGAAGAGGAAGAGGTCTTCTAGGGTTTCTAAGACCCAACGGAAGGAAAAGTCGACTGTTGGTCTTCCTCTGCGCAAAATCAAAGGTTTGGCTTCGTCTGCTTCAAAAGAGACGTTGGATTGTTCTAAGGTCTTGGATTCTCTGATGAATCTCGGCCATGCGAGCTACTTCAACAAGCCCGTTGTTGATCCTGTGGCTGAGAATCTGCCGGGTTATTTCGACGAAATCTGGAGGCCGATGGATTTGGGTACTGTGAAATCGAAATTGGAGAGGGGTGTCTACTCCAGCGCTGCTGACTTTGCTGCTGATATCAGGCTTATCTTCTCAAACGCTTTCAGATATTTCCCCCTTGGGAGTAGAAATCGTGCAGCAGCCAAGCATCTCAGTGGGGTTTTTGAGACCCAATGGAAAGAAGCCGAGGAGAAAATGTCAAATGCTTGTCCTCCTCCTACTCCTCCTCTGCCCGAACGGAGACCAAATGGCAAGAGCTCTTCTGCTTGTACGGTTCTTATGCAAAATCAAGGGGTTGTTGGGGTTTCTGATTCTCACTCAGTTAAGTCAACCAAAGATGACGACTTGGGCACCCTTGTTCATCAAGCCATGTATCAGGCCACAGACAATCTTTCTCCATGTAAGGCTAGGCGAATTCAGTCGCTCAAGATGCGATTTTCAGGTACAATACGGAAAGCAAACAAGATACTAAAGGGTCTACCTGATTCTCCACCAAGGAGAAAATTGATGCATCGGATGGAGCAAAGGGAAACGGCTCGCCTTGCTATTTTGAACATGGAGAAGTCAGTCCAATTTGAGGACCCTTTAAAGGATCTCAAACAACTTGAGATTCTGTGTGGCTGTGGCAGTGAAAAGGTCTACCTTGGATTGCCTCTTAAGCATTTGGGTTTGTACCTCAAGGAAGATGACGAGTTGCAGGGTCAGGACGAGGAGGCGTTTCTGAATGGAGATTGGGAGGAAGGCGAGATCTGCTGGCAGGAAGGCGATTGGGAGGAAGGTGAGATCCGCTCATGAAGTACAGGTTAGAGTTTACAAGGGAAAATGAGGCATAGGTACAAGCCACCTTGCCTCTGTTATTTGTGTATATCGTTTATGTTGAGATGCCAGATTTGGAATATAACCCACTGCTCGACAAGATAGATGATGTAGAAGCGTGCTATTAGGGAATCTCTTTAAGTTTTACTTTCTAATTTGTTATAGATGAGGTTTCCAATGTGGATATAGTTGTATCTGCCTGATGCAATCCTACACATCCAGATATCTTGGAAAAATTAGCAAAGTATGCACTGTTATGGTGCATATAAGATAACATGTGCGTATGTTCCAGGATATAATTTGTTATAGATGAGGTTTCCAATGTGGATATCGTTTCTAAAATGTTTTACTTCTTGGAACTTTTTCCAGGATACAATAGAAGATAAAGTGTGTATGTTCTGTTGTGTGTGTTTGTGTGTACTATCCATGTTCATTGGCCATATACATTATACATATCATTGTACGTGTCAGATGAAGTGGACCATTGTGCTCTCTCTCTCTACTCTTTGTATTGTTTATTTCGTTTTTTTTTTTGTGCCAGTTTTTGTGTGATTGCTATTTGATGGCTAATGCAACTGAGAGCGAATGGTTTGGGCATGAGGGACAAAAGTACGTAAGTTTGCAAAAAAACTGAAATCAAATCACACGGAAGCTTATCAAGAACTTGGAGACAATTCCCCATCTTCGCAGGTGCATCAGCAGCAGCTTTTCTTTCCCTATGAACGTAAACCATAGAGAAATTCCAAACTCCAGCTAATCAGGTTTCTGCATCTTTAATCTGTTTTGATTTATTAAAGGAATGAAATGATGAATAAGTGTTTCGCATCTGTACAAATAAAATGATTTCTTGTATAAGCTGTTCAGTTGCGAAGGTTGTTGCTATAGAGTGTGTGCCCCACCCGTCTAACCCCAGCATTGGCATTTGCTTCAGTAACCCTGATAATCAGGTACCCCAGCTCCGTTTCACCTCTAAATTTATGCTTTAAAGATGAATGACATTTCATGCAACAATTTACAGAGCTGCTACTGTTTAGGAAATCTATGCTACCAATTTGTGTTCGTTGGTTTCATCTTGTCAGGTGTTTATGCCTTGTTTAGGAAAGCTAGGTAAATAAAATTTGTGTTTGTTAATACACACTTTGTGCCCTGTAGAGTTTTCAGTTCGCTATTCCCTGCACTTATCCAAATTTCGTTTGAGCTAGTATAGAAGCTTGAGATTGCTTCTTATAATGGTTTTTTCTTTCAATTTCTTTTGGCTTGGTGGCTGGTACAGTTTGCAGTTTGCATTGCTGTTGGAGTTGTGTGGCCTTCATCATCTCTTCAATAAGGGTTATATCATGGCTATTTCAGGTAAAATTGCTAAAGATTTTATATTATAGATAATATTTGTTTTTGTTAACTTGAAAAGGAAAATGGAGTGAAAATTCCATTATTGATTGTTCTAATAGGTTTTCTTGTGACCTTCCATACAATAAATGATTCGTTATCTTTGCTTTATGCTTAGCTAACATTGTTCTTAAGAAACTGCTACTTTCATTAACATAATGTATCACAATCATTTATAAAAGTGCTATAAAAAGGTCTGTGCAGTGATCTTTTTGTAATAGCTTCTATAATGATGTCTTGGATGCTATAATCCATTTTTGTTTTTTTGTTTCAAATACTTCCTACTTGGCTTAGAGGGATCTGTATATGCCTCTCAAAGACGATGAGATCTTTGAGCATGTACATGGGAGGTGACGATAAGTTAAATTTCTTGGCTATAGACCATGGGTTGATAAGTTAGTACTTTTATAATGCGGTGAAGATCATCACGTGTAGATACAAAGGAGCTATTGGCTTAGATTCACATTTTAAGATCAATAGGAACGGTTGAGAAGGTTGGTGTGCAAGGGACTCAGTTGCATTCTTTTAATTGAGACATCTCAAAGTGTTTGTGGAATTCACATCCCACAAATTGATGCTTTCATTGAGAGCCACCTCAACAGGATTTTCTATTTTGTTATAGATAACTTAGAACCTTGCTGTTATTAGGGAATCTCTTTTACATTTTACTTTCTAATTTGTTATAGATGAGATTTCCAATGTGGATATAGTTGTCTCTGCCTGATGCACTCCCAGACATCCAGATATCTTTGAAACATTAGCAAAGTATGTGCTTGTTCAGAAAGTTTATTTTTCTTTGTTCCGAGTACATTGCTTTCTGAGCTTATCATTGTGCTAGTTTTTCTTTCTTCCTTTTGGTTTAATAAAGAATGATAATGATGCAAGCCAGAATATTTAGCATCTTGAGCAACCAATTATTCCTTGTAAAAGAATGTTATTGCATCTTTATGTTGGTTTTGATTTAATAAGGATTTCTTGTCAAAGATGTTCAGTTGCAAAGGTTATTGGCTGTTCAGGTCCCCACAATTTTTTTTCCCTCTTGTACTGTCTCTTCACGTCAATAATGCCATAATATGAAGGAAAACTATGGAGTCTGGCCCCTTTTTTTAAACTCTGCAGTGGCATTTGCTTCAGTGACTCTGATAATCAGGTACACCATCTTCATTTCTCCTTTATATTTATGAAATAACCCAATCAGTGTTTTCTTTGTTTTTTCTTTTGTGGCTTAGATTTCTCCCTCCTTTTTTGTTTCTTTTTCTGGGGTCTCATTTATGTTGCTGTCACTATGGTTATGTTTTAAAGATTAATGACATTTCATGCAACAATTTACAGAGCGGCTACTGTTTAGGAAATCTATGCTACCAATTTGTGTTCTTTGGTTTCATTTTATCAGATGTTTTGAGCCTTGTTTCGGAAATCTGTGGTAAATAAAATTTAGGTTTGTTTCATACTAGTATGATTTTCACTGAGAACTGGGTTGATGAAGAAGAAAGGTTGTAAGTGAGTTTTAAAGTATACTAACTACATCTTATGAGATCTTGAGGTAGTTTGAGCATTATATATAGATTAGAATGCCCAGCAAGCAGCAGTGAATTTTTTTTATATAAGATGCCGTATCTGGTAAATAAAATTGTATACAGCTCTGGTTAGAGTTCATTTGGCATTGTAATATTTCACCTTTTCAAACGTTTTCTGTCAATGTACATGAGCACAAATTTAAGTCCACTCAAATTTTCTTTTATTATCATCAATGACTGAAAATCAAATAAACAGAAACCTTAGAAGTTCCACGTTTTAAACAATCGCCAGAGCTGATGAGGGCACTCCAAACAATAAAAATAGGAAACCATTTTTATTTGGACATGTTAAACAGATCCTTGGTTGGTTCTCATCATTTACAAAAAAAAAAACCATGTACTTTCTGAAGTGCCTAAGCCTGCAGTGGGGCAGATTTCTAATGGGGAGCAGACGCAGTTTCTGTTACTGTTTGATCTCTAATTATACTATCCCTGCTCTATAGTTTCTAACTGTTATGTGTATCAGAGTAGAATAACTAGTAAGGTTGGCTTGGCACACCATAAATTTGACTTGGTTTACCCTTCCTACAGTCTAAAAACTTGTACATTAAGCTTATTTTTTAAAATGTATGGACTTTTGGGTTGTGTGTAGATTGTTCTGATTTTAGCATTGTGTTAATTGATTTTGATTCAATTATGGTGAGTATATGTCCTGGGCCCTTTTTCAGGTGATAGAAGCAAGTCAGGCATTTTAAAAGCTTCTTTTTCTTTAACTTTTAATAGAATTTTCTTTTCTTAACTACTGCTGTCAACTCTTTGGGTTCTGATTTTCTGATTGTCATTGTAAGTCTTCTAATTGAGCATGATATTGTCTTTGTGTTTTGATTTTCTGATGGGTATCGTGTTTACTCTGTCTTCTTTTGTTTTTACTATATCTTTTGTGCCTAAACATATCTTGCTCTTTTTCCTCGTTGTTGGGTTAGTTTGTGACCTAGGTTTGTTTTCACTAGTATTATGTATAAGATCGTTTAAAAATGTGTTTAAACACATCTTTAGTTCCTATTCTTCATTGCTTGTTTATCTTGTTTGATGCTTGAGCTTTATTTTCGGGTACTAAGATGTTTGAGCCTTATTTTTGGGTACTGAGATGTTTGAACAATATATTAAGGTTACCATCCAAATGTTTATGTTTTCCTGAAATATACTCTTGAAGAAATCTTTGGTCCCAATTCTTCATTGCTTGTTTTATCTTGTATGATGGTGAACCTTATTTTCAGGTGCAAAGATGTTTGAACTCCAAGTTTTTCTTCTTCAATTTTTTGTTTTTGCATGATTTCAATATTGGTCGTATTAAAATAAAAGAATTGACATATTGGCAGAAAATATGGGTATAAATGGACCTCATAAGGAAAGAAACAAAGATAATAGATTTACCTATTCCATTGTCTAATTGAGAATCGAGTGTCCCATAATGGACACTCAATTTAATCCTGTTTTTCTTTTTGGTTTTGGTCAAAATCTTGTTGCATACGGTTGGCCAATGTTGAACCTTGTAAGTCCAAATCAGACATTGTGAAGTGGAGAATTTTCTGTTTTCTGTTTCATGCACTTACCTTACCCCATACTAATATAATTTTCATAGGATTGTGTGCACTACATGAGATCTTGAGGTAATTGTGTGAGTACGTAAATACAATCCGAACAGAAACAGATTAGTAATTGAGTTGTAGTATTTAGTTCTCTACTAGCTAGTTGTTACATTAGTAGTGGATCATAAATGGTCAGTTCTCTTCAATAGTCTGGGGAATATAAGATTCAATTTTATTAAGTATTGTATTGTTTCACATGTTCTGAAAATTTACAGATGCCATTTTCTTTTGAAAAAAGTTCTCTATATATGTTATGAGTTGGTGCTATAATGTTGATATGTTTCTGTTTCCTGACGGTTCATCAGGGAAATTGAAGTATTTCTCATAATATGTCCCTCTTGTGCTATACCCCTTCGCGTCAATAATTTCATAATATGATGAAAACTATGGACTGTGTGCCCCATCGTCACTGTCATTTGATTCACTATGTTTTCTTTGTTGTCTTTTGTGCCTTGGATTACTCTCTTCCCCCGCCCCTCTTTTAAAGATGAATGACATTTCATGCAACAATTTACAGAGTGGTTAACTGTTTTAGGAAATCTATGCTACCAATTTGTGTTTGATGGTTTCATCTTGTCAGGTGTTTGAGCCTTGTTTAGGAAATCTGTGGTAAATAAAATTTGTGTTTGTTAATACAGACTTTGTGCCTTGTAGAGTCTTATCCAAATTGTATACTAGTATGATTTTCACTGAGAACTTGGGTTGATGAAGAAGACAGGTTATAATTTTTGAAGTATACTATCTGCATCTTATGAGATCTTGAGGTAGTGTGAGCATTATATTTAAGATTAGAATGCCCAACAGACAGCAGCTCTGGTTAGAGTTGATTTAGTATTGTATTTGTTCACCCCAAAAAGGGTGGCTTTGTATATATTTATTGTTTTTGATACAAACGATATTCTACTTTAATCTAATTTAAACTACGTGAATGATTTTTTAAATATTCAAAGCCCTTTAGTGGGCTGGTGTATATTTTGCATGATGGTTTGCACAAGCGTGCCGCTATTAGTATTGTTAAGCCCAATAGAAAGAGGTAATTCAGATAAAACTGGAATAAAGTCTTACGCGTTATGAAATCTCAACGCATTTTCAATCCATTGCGTTCTAAATAGAGAAATGGTTGTGATTGATTCTTTTTTATGCCTAGATTGATTCTTTTTTTTAAATATCTCCATTTTGGACAAACTTAATCAGGAATGCACTAGTATTTAAATCATCACAGTTTGAGTTAGACATCAATTGGAAATCATACCAGCTAAGGAAGAAAGCATGGCAAAATAAAGAGTTTCAACATGAGTTGTCAACTAGAAACCCCGAAATGAAAGCAAGTTGAGAAGAAGTTGATATTATTTCAGATATAGATAGTCTGTCCATGTGGCTTCGAATTCTGGTAATATAACTCCTCTCAATTGCATCGTGGGCAAGCCAAGTAGCCCAAAGACTAGGGAACAACTTTCCCTGAATTACTGTTGAAATTAAGTAGCCATGGAAATTAGGGATCGGGATTTCCCAGTTTAATTTTCGCCAAAAGAATCGTCATTTCACAATTTCCATTAAGCATGAATTCTTTCTCATTGTGATTTTTGTTATTTACAAAATTTGGCGTACATAAATCAAAATATTGAAATTATTAATTGCATGAAATTTAAACGATGGAGATCTAAATTCTGTCATTTAAAAATTCTTTGTAATTTTCCATTACTTCATCAAAATAGAGGGTTAGGGCATCTCCAGTCATAAAGCTAAATGTAGTACAGGGCTAAAAACTTAGCCTTCCAAAATATTAATTTTTTAAAGAATAATGCATGACTAAATTTTTCCATCTCCAGCCATGCATGGCTATATTTTAGGGTCCTTATTTTATTATTTTGAGAAAAACTATGGTATAACACTCATACATTCCACAACTATGTATTATTTAATTTAATTTAACTACTATTTAGAGTTAATATTCTATATATGACAATATTTCTAATAAGATTTTGTGTTCACGTGACATGTCTTATCCTGAAGGAATCTTAATAATTTTTCGAGCTATGATTTTTGAGTGACATGTGTTGAATTTTTTATAATTTTTTCTTACATAACACGAATTGAAACATTTAAAACATAAGTATGTGTGAAAACGTGAATTGAACATATTTTAAACATTTTAAAACGTTGAAAGCATAATTTTTCAGGCTCCAACAATCATGACCAGTAATTTTTTATAATTTTTTTTTCTTAAATAACACAAATTGAAAACATTTAAATAGGCTTATATATATATCTTTCCAGCTGACATCATCGATGACGTAAGCATTTTTAATGTTGGCTATTGGATATGTATTTGCACGAGATGATTCGTGCTCTTGCCCACACTTGATAATTTATCCTTTTCAAAAGCACATGCATGGGGCTCACAAAACATTTGGCCTAGGCTAAAGCTAGGCTACATGTGGCCCGGTGGCCCTCCAAATTTGGCCAAAATTTTGTTTAGCCCATGACTGGAGATGAGTTTTCCAATATTTTAGGGCTATATTTGGGATATAACCCATGACTGGAGATGGCCTTATGATTCTTATAAGCATTCATCCCAACATACAAAATACGACATGCTTAATGGCACTTCTATAATTGTAGGGAGTTTTTCAATATTTTCATTGTGTATAATTGTTTTTAAGAGTTTTACACTTTTTAAGTTGTTTTGTTTTGACTCGGGTTGGTTAAGGTTTGGTTTATCCCTCGATTTGGAAGCAAAACCCAAACTGACACAAGATCTAGTTCGGTTTAGTTTTAATAAAACATTTGTGGTTTGGAAGAAGAGAAAAAGAGGATGATGTGAAGAAGAGAGAAATGAGAAGAATAGTTAAATAGAAAGAAGAATGAAATAGGAAAACGATAAAATATACAATAGAGAACGAGGTGAAGAGATAATGGGCAAGAGAGAGGAAAAGGAAGAAGTGAAAAAGAGACACAACAAGAAATGAGTATGATTCACTTAAAGAAAATGTAGTGCTAGAGTTGTTATTTAGTTGGGTATTAATTGGGCTAAAGTATCGACATATTACTTTGGGTTACCAATATGATATGAATATTAATTTGTCTTACTAATAAATTTGGATATAAATGAATATGTACGCTTAACAAAACTGGTCTAATCCAATTTGAATCGGTTTTTTCAAGGCAAGAATTGGAACGGGAACCAATCCTGAACGGTTCGGTTGGTTTTTTTAGACTCCTCCATCAGGTATAAGGGTCTTGGTTTACCCTTGATAAATATGCAGAATTTTTCCCAATCGGATGGAACCAAACATCTTTAGGAATGCATTGCACATAAAAAATTTGAACTATCAAAACGTTTAAGTACGACAAGCAAGTTAACTCATCAACACCAATATTAATTCTTTCTCATGATCCTTCAACTTTACTCCCTAGTCTCTACAACTACTTTCCATCCTTAGTTCGTCTAACCTGGACCACCTAGACATTACTTTGGATGGAATTATCTTAATACTTGTATTCAAAGTCAAATCCAACAACCTCATTTTGGCCAAGTTTCCTATTGCTTTTGGTAATTCCTCAAAAGAAAATTTTTCATGCTAAGAATCTCAAAGTTTCTTTAATTCTCCAAGTGCGGAGATGTTCTTTAATGACCAATGGCATTCATCTAGATTCAATGTTTAGAGGTTTGTTAGGAGATTGAAAATGAAGGTACTAACGACATACAAGTTGTACTAAGGTCTAAGATACTTAATGCATTTAGACTTTGAAAAAAAGTTTATGATATCTCCTCTAGTGTACGAGTATGATCTAGAACTAATGTACGTACTTAATCTAAGATACAATTTATTTAGTCTATAATATGCAATACATAGTTTAATATTAATTTAAAAAAAATATATACAATTTCAATGGGTAGGCCAAGCCTAGCCAGGTCAAGCCCATGGAAGCATGATGTCCATAGACGGGTTTAGGGCGTTGAAACCCAACTAAGGCCCAACTCAACCCTAAATAATGATTATACCATAAATGAATTTCTATAAATACCATTCATTCCCTCCATTTCTCCTCACACCCAAACTCTCCAAAATAGATCTGGCAATATTGCACACGACCAGTTAACACGGCACAAATTCGCACAAAATAATCAGTATTTGGGTTGAGCTTAATGGGTTGGGTTGAAAACAGGTGAACCTGTTAGTCACATGTTAAGTTAACGGGTCTTGTCGGATCGAAAACGGGTGAACCCATTAACGTGGGTAATTTTTTTATTTTGCAAAATATTTTTTTTTTCCTTTTCTTCTTCACCTTTTCCTCTTTACTTTTCTTATTTCTTTTGTGTCCTTTTCTTCTTTCCTTTCTGTCTTTTTCTTCTCTTTTTTTTCTTCTTTTTTCCTTCTCTTCTTCTCTTCTTCTCTCCACTCAAAGAACTCAGCCAGCCCAACCACTAAAATCCACCGACGAGCCCAGCCATGGATCAAGGATGATGTATCTAGGTCGGGTTCCACAGAGGGTGGTTAGTTCTAGAGCTGTTTGCTCTGGTTCTCTCAATCAATTTTGAATTTTCTTTCTTTCTCAGTTTATGTTGTTGTTGGGTTTTTGGGTTTTAAGATATGTGTGAGAGAGATATATACTGTTTCGGGGGGGGGGGGGGAAGGGAGGGAAGGACACAGAAGGCGTGTTGGCTGGCTGGGTAAAGAAGTCGTACTGTGATAGTTTTTTTGTTCTTCTTCTGGTTTATGCTTAATAGGTCGTGTTTAGGTCTAGTATTTGTCACTTGTTAACTTAACGAGTCGTGTTGTGTTAATCGTTAACTTAACGGGTTGATACGAACACGACCCGTTTGCCAAGTCTACTCCAAAACCTTCCTCCCTCTCTTCCTCTCCTCCTCCACCATTAAAGTCACTATTCTGATATTCTTCGGGGTTACCATTTATCCCAGTTACTATTCATTCAAAACCACTATTTATACTCAAAATTGCTCGTTGCTCAAGGGAATATTGTGGGAATGGTGTTGTGTAGAGATTTCTAAAAACTCTACAACCAAACTTTGAGAGTATAAATCACCTAGCATGCCATATCTAGTATGAAATCAAAGTAAGAGCGGTAGCATTAAATAAAATAGGGATTCATGCAAATCTCATTTTTATAAGTCTATGAAAGTATGCACCAAAGACTCTCTAAATCCTATTTGAGAGAAAGATAAGATGTTCATACCCTTGGAGCGAATCTTGAAACCAAGAATGGTATTCAAGTAGAGGGAGTGGTCCATTTGTTGTTGGCTCTCCCTTTGATGTTGATTCTCCACCTTGTAGCTCGTACAAAGATATGCATCTCCCCGAATCTCTTCATCAAGGATTGAATGGGATGAGAGAATGAGTAGACAACAAGTGAAGGGTGGTGCTAGCACCCTCACTTGATGTGATAGATTCAAGGGGTTAGGGAAAGATAGTTTGATGTTTTCTCTCTTTCAATTTCACCAACTCGAAAAACCCTTGGATGATAGGATACCATAGCTACACACTTATAGGATCAAAAATATCACAAGAGTGACAAAAATACCCCCATGCCCTACTGTAGTCGCAAGACCACACCCCCCCCCCCCCCCCCCCCCCCCCCCCCCTCTTTTCTCCCTTTGTGTGTCATCTTTGTGCTATCTTGGTCCAACATATTAATCCTATAATGTGTCACATATGTGCCTAAGTCCATATGGTCAAATACCTTTTGAATTTCCAAGTCATATGGGATCTTTAATTAAAGTTTCATGACTATAATTGAATAATTAAATTAATCTAATTAATTTAATTACTCCAATGACTTGACTAATTCAATCACTCACTTGTCTATCGAGTGTTGGTCCCGGTCATCCTTAGTTGACCGTGTCAACTGTTAGGTTAATCGTTTGAACTTTGACCTTTGACTTTCACATTGACTTTGACCAAGTCACAAAATCATTCATTCTCTTCTTAATTTCCCAATTAATTCCTTTTCGGTGTGCGATCTTATAGGTTTTAATTAGCGAGGCAATGGATATGAATGATTCATTCTGAATCAAGCGTGAATTGTATCACTCCATACAATTCTCCCTATTAGTGAAGACTAATTGTAATTAGTCCTTACAAGGCTTCCACAAGCCATGAGTGACACGTAACAATATGTCATAGCTACCCAAGCTAAAAAGAATTCATTTAGAGAACCTAGTCAGTTTGTGATTACAATGCAATTCGATCCTTCTCTAATTCAATACTCTATGTCATATTCTCAGGATATGGTAAACTTGTGTCAAAATCTCTACTATGACATCTCTATATTATATGATTCAATTTGATGAAATCGCAAACGTTCTTGTTTCAATTTCCATCCGATACTTTGGCCAAAGATTCAAGAATCACATCTTTAGAGTATTCTCTCTTCTTACTAAGAGCAGAGATTTCTTATTGTACATTCACCTATCTTTGCGTATATGCTGAGAATCCTGAGGAACATCTTTAAGTCACATTATTTTGATACAACCATATGGTGCTCTCAAAGATAAACAACATATATACAAAACAACTGTGATGTCTCAAGTATAAGGATTAACTTGCATTATCACAAAATAGAATTCTTTATTTGACACTTGTGAGTAAGACTTCCATACAAGTATTTCAGAACTGATCGCGTTCAGTGGACTCCGTCTTCTATAGAGCACCTACACATATGTCTCAGGGTCTCTATACGAATGACTTGAGACTAATCATCCTCCCAATTGAGCAGACATAATGTGTACCAGTCTTTGCGGGTCACCATTGTCCAATTGGTGATCCTATGACTAGGAACATTTTTAGGATACGATATTTATATATATAAAAAGGTCTTGTGCATCTAACCTCTTTAGACCACTTTTCATTTATATCTTAATCCATGGACTTGTTACTTTGTGTACGTTATCTATATATATAAAGCAAAAGGCAGAGAATGGTGAAACATTCAAAATACCAGAAAATGCCCTTGGTTAATGCAAACATTAAGAATTCAAATTATTAATTAAATGAGGATAATATTGTAAATTCACACTTTTTCATATTTAAAAAAATTAAAAGAAAAAGAAAAATCAGATAATGGATCCTATTTTTATAGAACACAACTACCCATTATCTTTTTTAATTCTAAAAATAAAAAGAAAAACGAAAAAGAAAACCAATTGGCACATGCGTGAGCATGTGTCAAGGGGCTAGTGTATCTAAAGCAACATTCTTGCCCCTTTGATTATTATATATATATATATTATTTTCTTAGAATTATCCATTTTATATTGGCTTCTAGAGCATATATCTAACATTTGTATTTACTATTCATCATTTCGTGTCATCTTCATAAGGGGATACTATTTACTCGAGGTCACGATTCACTCAACTTACTATTCATCTCACTATTTTACCGAGGTAATTCCTATTCCTTATCTCGTATTTCACTCTTTTTAATTCCATATTCCTTTTTCTAAAGTGTTATCTTGCCCAATTTAAAATTGGTAAATTCAATTAATTCAATTTTCTTAAATTGGGTAATTTTCCAAGTTATTCCTAAAATTGGACCCTTATGCCGTTACTCTACCATTTTGAATTCTCATCAAAATATTCTGATGAGCCTATTTTTCCCATTTTCCTTGGACTATTATTATCGGAACTAATTATACCTATTTCTTCTGGTCTAGATGTATGAACAATATTAGATTATTTGGACTTTAACATTACTGTACTGTGAACTGGTCATTTTTGGACTAGGGATGGAACTTGAAGGACACTCTCGCTACCATATGAGGTAAGTTGGTTGTATTTTTATTTATGGTAAGTGTAGTTGGCCTACAGTAATCGGTCGTCAGACAAGTAGATTATGGGTACCTGAAAAACGTTTGTGAAAGTTGTGTGAGCATGCCAACTGTTTTGGATCTTATATTTATATTGAAATGGTTTGTGTTGTGCATATTCTTTTAATTATTTTTCTTAAACAGTATTATATTATTTTCACTATCTATTTTCAAACCTAGCCGGGAACCCCATATTGAACTGATGAACATATGTGATGCTCACCCCTACCTGTCCTTGTAGATTAAAATCCTTGAGCGTCACCTTCTTGTTATTTCCAAACCTGTCAATTGTTTGTTCATGTTCCATGTCCATATTCGACAGGTCGTGATTTCCTCTCCTTGGAGCAGACTGTGTTTGTGGTTCATGTCCCTCCTCTATCTATAAATAAAGGATGGGTTCGTGTGTATTTTAATTTCTAGTTTGTGAAATAACTTTTGAGGTTTCTGGCATTGTTCTCTTTAATAAAGTTTGTTTAATATTTTCATTTACCGATGCTATTAAAAGACTCTAATCCAATCCATTGTAATTAAATAAAGGTGTATTTTTGGAATCTTGGAGTATATCTCCAGGGATATGGATATTATATTTTCGGGATCTTTAAGGTACGTGCCGCTGTCATGTGTCCTGATTTTGGGGTGTGACAAGAGAGCTCCTAGGTTTTGTAGTTTTAGGTGTTCCTGTTATACGCTCATTTTAAATTTTATTGATAATCTTTTGTTCTTGCTATTAAAACCCTAGGGACGTTATGAACTGCAGTAGATTCAAGATAAAAACATACTTACATCGCTAAGATTCCTTAATTTTATATTTATTTTGAGAAGTTAATTTACCATCCTTAGAAATGTGCAGAAAAATAGTAAATATTTCATATATGTTTTTTTATTCAAATATTGGATATATGTTTAGGTTTGACATATCCTTTAGTTCTTAACAATTAACAAGCATAAGTTAATTATCAATAATATTCCAATGTTAGATGAGGTTTCAGGTTCGAATATCTCCTTATTATTGATAAAAAAAAAGTATCATGTTATTGAAAAAAAATATCACAAATTTATACTAGAGTGGACGTGATTCAATTTAATTCACTCTAGACATTAACCTAATTACATCAATGAATAAAACTAATCCATTTAGTGACTGGTCTGGTTTAGTTATTTTCTGGTTATAGTTGAGAAAAAAATTTCTCTTTGAGAATTGTGAAATTTTGAGAGATATGACACCAAAATTGAATGAGGTGCAGATTTTAATTTTTGCTACTAAATGGTTGATATCAATATATGAGATGAAACATATAAGTGAAATGTTATAAACCAACTAATTGCATTTTGGTTCATTTCAAATCGAAATTACACTCTTTTTGTGTGTGTAAAAATTGAACTAGACCTTGGTTTTGTTTCAAATATAAAATTTTTACACACAAAATGAATATTGTCATGTTGGTTCTATTTTTATTTACTTATCTTTTAATAATTCTTAAAATTTAAAAATAAAACCTTTATGTGGATGAAAATATTTTTCTATTGTAGATACTGTAAATCAAACTCTTTCATTTTATGTCTTCTGATTTTACCTTTTAACTAATCAACTAAGTTCTAACCCAATATATAGAGTGCGTTGAGTCAAATTAAGTCCAATTTGGTAATAGGAAAGCAAAAATATTTTCTTAAATTTTTGCATGATGATAGCCTAAAGTAAAAATAAAGAAATAAACTTTAAATTATAGCTTTCACACATCAAATTCTGATTGCTATATATATATATATATATATATATGCAAAATTCTCCTATGCACGTTACTTGCAAACGCCATGTGTATTACCCCTCCTTACTTTCCTGCCTGTTTATAATAGTATCCGCACGATACTAACTAACTAACTAACTAACTAACTATTTAACGAACTAACTAACTAACTATATATATATATATATACAGTTTTGCTCACATCACGATGACTTGATTTTAATTAAAATGTTGACACTAAAGGTGAAGCGGCAGATCAATCGAATGGTATTGTAGCTTTGATATGTTTTAATTGATAAAACTTAAAGCCATGCGCTACAGCTTTTTGGTGTTTTTTTTTTTTGTCATACGCAAGTGGCAGCCTCAACTTTATTGATTATTGAATTAATTTAATATTTTATTAAACTGAAAAGGCCGGCAGCTTAGGGCAGCCCAAGAGGTTTACTTTAATTAATTGTTCAACGCCTCCATCTTCTCTACATCTTTCTGACATTGACATCCCCATCACATCAGACCATAACCGCACAACTCAACTCATCCTTCTAAGTTCAAGTCAGTACTATTTTAATTTATTTTAGTTATTTTTTTACTCGTATTATAATATTTAATATCTTATTTTCGTTTCAAACCAAAAAATATCTTAATTGTGCTTGCTATTCCAAATTGCCTATCATAATTTCTTGACCAAAGTTTTTCATTATACAGGCAGGCAATTGTTCATTTATTTTCTTAGTTTTTTTTTCTTTGCTTCTTCTTTTAGAAACATTATTCTCTTATTTTTATGATTTTTTTAAAAAAAAATATTGTTTTCATTGTAATCGTTTCATGAAGATATGGATTACATGGCCCTAGAATTAGATGGCCATTTTGAAGGGGCTAGGCAATATAGACTAAATTCAGATTCAGATTCGCGTGACAAAATCTACATGCTGCAACTAAGAGATCACAAGCCAAAGTCAGGCCAAGGATTTGAGTTATTAGATGATGCTCATGAGTTCTACAATAATTATGCCAAGGAAGCTAGTAGGAAGAGTAAAGAAACTAATGAAATCCTATAAAAAGAGTATGTGTGTTCTAAAGAAGGAGAGACCGCTAAAGGAGTTGGTTAGAAAAAAAGGCGTAGAGGTATTACTCGTGAGGGTTGTAAGGCAAAGCTTGCTGCGGTGAAGTCGAAATTGGGAACCTATGTAGTCAGCCTATTTTTGGAGGGTCACAACCACCCATTAACAAGTCCTAAAAGAGTACACTTGTTAAGGTCTCATCGTACAGTTTCAAATTCTCATAATGTACAACCCAACTATTTTCAACAACAAATATGCCTACACATCAACAATTTAGCCTTCTTGAAATGAAAGTTGGGGGGATAGAAAATGTTGGATGTCTAGAGAAGGATATTTACAATAATGAAAGGAATTTGCGTAATGGGTTGAAGGGACATGATGTAGATATGTTGTATGAGCACTTCCAGCTAGAGCACGAAAAGAATCCGTCCTTCACTTTTAAGATTGAGGCCTGATGAAGAAGATAGAATTACTCATTGTTTTTGAGCTGACACAAAATCTAGGAAGGCGTACACACTTTTTGGCGATGTGGTTGTGTTTGATAGTACTTATAACACTAATCGGTATGGTATGATATTTGCACCATTTGTAGGGGCCAATAATCATGGTCAAAGTGTTTGCTTGTTTATTCCTAAGTGATGAGACAACTAATTCTTTTCTTTGGCTATTTGAGCATTTTAAGAAAGCCACACCTGGAGGTTCCCCTAAAATGATTATTACTGATCAAGATTCAACAATGACAAAAGCCAGTGTACAAGCTTTTCCAATATTGCATATGGCACTTTTTCTTAATAATAAGGTATTATTTGCTTAAAGTATTTTTTCTTACTAGAGCATGTCAATTATAAAGAAAACATAGGTATCAAACAAACATGGACAATTTGTTTCGAACAGAGAAAAATGACGGGAAAAAAAGAAGAAAGAAAAATTGAGAAAAAGCGAGACAAGGAAACAAGAAAAAAGAAAAGAGAATGAAACAATTGTAAGAGAAAAGTTTGAGAGTGAGAATGAAAAAATGAAACAGAAGAAAGAGAGAGAAACAATTATGTCCATATTCACCCCGAAAGTGAGAAAGAACGGACAAAAAAAGAAAAAAGAACGAATGAAAAGACAAAAAGGAGAAGAGGAATGCTATTCACAATCGCTCTAAAACGATTCTCACGATACTTGCCAGACACGTGAATATGCGTTCCCAATGTATCCACCCTTTTTATTTTTTTTATTCTTCTCTCTTTCGTTCTCTCGATTCCGAATGTATCCACCCTACGTGACCACGCCACTAATATAAGACCTACCAGTTAGCACTGGGGACTCTTAGCTCTGTTGGAGATGCAATATGGTATAATAATGCAGTTACTTTCTTTTTGTACAAGAAATATTGGGGAAGTATGCATTCAAAACAATAATTCTTCTTCATCACTCGAACTACAAATTTCTCCCTACGGTACTCTAAAAATATGTAATTATAATATCAATAAATAAATACACCTTTAATGGTAGACTGTACTGTATAGCGTTCGTGACCACCGACGGGGTAGCTTTCAGACAGAGAGGAAGCTTCGAAACAGTGTGATAATAATAATAAAATATTTGTGGGTCCCTACAAATCATGTAATTAGTGGTTATGAAGCTGTGCTTTGGTGGATTTGCGCACATAAAAAATTAAAACTAATAATTAAATAGAAAACTAATACAATGAACTAAATAAAATCGGTTTTACCAAACTACCCTTTGCTCCGTATACAGTTAGTTCCCAACTGCAAAAGTAACCAAACCAGTCGGCCATTTTCGCAGCAGAGGAAACAAAGGCATGGCACTGAAGAGCACCGCTACAGCCACAGCTTCATCTTCATCCTCTTCACTGTGCTCTGTTCCTACTCTCTTCTTCGCCTTCACTCTCCTCTGCACTCTCTCTTTTTCTCTCTTCTTCCTCTTCAATCCTCTTTCTTCTCCTTCTTCCTCATCCTCGATTTACCGAAACGCCTTTCACTCTCCCCAAAATTCTATCCAAGTCTTCGTCGCAGACCTCCCCAGATCCCTCAACTATGGCCTCCTCGACAAGTACTGGGCTTCCGGGCCCGATTCCCGGTTGGGTAGCGGTGCGGACCACGAAATCCCGAAGACCCAATTGCCCAAAAGCCTTGAATTTCCGCCATATCCTGAGAATCCATTGATCAAACAATACAGTGCCGAGTACTGGATTTTGGGGGACCTGATGACCCCGCAGGCTCAGAGAACTGCGTCGTTTGCCCAGAGGGTTTTCAGTGCTGCCGAAGCAGAGGTCGTTTTCGTGCCCTTTTTTGCGACTTTGAGCGCTGAATTGCAGCTGGCTACGGCTAAAGGAGCGTTCAGGAAGAAGGCTGGGAATGGGGACTATGAGAGGCAGAGGCAAGTAGTTGACTTTGTGAAGAACACCGAGGCTTGGAAAAGATCAGGTGGAAGAGACCATGTGTTTGTGCTCACTGGTATGTTGGTGTTTAAAAATTATTTTGGTTTTTGGTTGGGATTTGATATAGGATTGTGTTAATGGGTATTGAGTAATTTCTGGGATTGTTTGTTGGATTTAATGATCAGGTATTGGTTTTGATGTGATTGTTAATGTGGGATGCATGTTTCTTTTTTTTAAATGTAAATCATTTTGCAGTAACTTTGTTCTAGTATTTGCAATGAATATATCTGCATGATCCATTCCACCCTTGGAATTTCGAAAGTTTGATTCTTTTAAGTTGTAGGGATGGGCTTAATTTTTTTCAAAACTTATCTTCTTGGCTGTCATTTGATCAGTTTTAGGTAATTCGGAGTAAGACTAAAATGCTAATGTAAATGGTAAATGACTGGTTATGACATGTTATACCATATGATGTATTGTGTTCATATATTTGTTGCTATCATGTTACAGAGATATTTCGCTTTCCCTATTCCCAGAGGAGAAGATGGAGCAATTAAATGTTAAAAAGAAGTATAGTATATGCTATAGCAGCTTATGATTTAGTCTCTGGGTTGCCAGGTTGTGTAACTTGAAGCATTTTTGGCAGACCCAGTGGCAATGTGGCACGTTAGAGCAGAGATAGCCCCGGCAGTCCTCCTAGTTGTAGATTTTGGAGGGTGGTACAGGCTCGAATCCAAGTCATCGAATGGTAACTCGTCAGATGTGATTCAGCACGCACAAGTTTCACTGCTCAAAGATGTAATTGTGCCCTACACCCATCTACTTCCTAGATTGCAACTGACAGAAAACAAGAAGCGGCAGACTCTACTTTATTTCAAAGGAGCTAAACATAGACATCGGGTCAGTATGCAAGATTAGAATCTTATTTGTTGACTGGCAGTGCAATCTACTTTTGCATCTGAGATACTGTGAAATAATTTTCATTGACTTTTTATTTTTTTACTGTAACTCATCAATTTGTGAGTGGCACTTTCTTCCCTAGTTCGTCAGTGAACTAACATGGTTTAGCTGCAATTTATCTAAAAAATACCTTGTTATATATTGTCTTGTCTGTATCAGACCCTTGAAGTTCCACCTGACATGCTTTCTGTATGCCCTAATAAATTTTTACATCTCATCTTAATCATCTTGTGGGTTGTCGTAAAGCTTAACAATCATTAGACATGCTTTATCTAATAGCATGATCACTCTATTTTTTTATAAACCAAACTTGTTACATGTTATAATCCTTGTAACATAATTGAGTTTTCTGATAACAGGGAGGCTTAGTTCGAGAAAAATTGTGGGACCTGTTGGTTAATGAACCGGATGTTATTATGGAAGAAGGATTCCCTAACGCTACTGGGAGGGAGCAGTCCATAAAAGGGATGAGAACATCAAAGTTTTGCTTGCACCCAGCTGGGGACACTCCCACTTCATGCCGGCTTTTTGATGCCATTCAAAGTCTTTGTATACCTGTTATTGTCAGTGACAACATAGAGCTTCCTTTTGAAGGGATTGTAGATTATTCAGAATTTTCAGTTTTTGTGGCAGTTGATGATGCATTGAAACCAAACTGGGTTGTGAGCCATCTTAGAACCTTTCCTAAAGAGCAAAGAGATAGATTTCGTCGGAAAATGGCTCAGTTTCAGCCCTTGTTTGAGTATGACAATGGTCATCCTGGTGGCATCGGGCCAATTCCACCAGACGGTGCAGTGAACCACGTGTGGAAAAAGGTTTACCAGAAGCTGCCCATGATTAAGGAAGCAATCATTCGTGAAAGGAGAAAACCTCCTGGTGTATCAGTTCCACCACGCTGTCACTGTACTTGACTTTACTGTCCTATACTAATTCATGATTGTATTTTTTGTGTAATAGCATTTGTCACAAAATTTTATTTGTATTCATTGGTTCCATATTTATTCATACAAGTTATTCCCTCTGTTCCTGTTAAACTTCTCTCTCTTTCCTTTTTTGCCTATCTGTTTTGCTGATTAGTTGGTAGAATGCTGCCAGTTCTTACGTTTGTTTGAGAGCCCTGGTAGAACACCAACTACTAGTTTACAATGTGTCATTCTTGTGCATGACTTAATCATAATAGTCACTGCATCTTTCAATTCTGTAAAGGTATTAGTTTAGAGTGAACCACATCATTAATAAAGCTAGGACTTGCTTATAGAGATGTGATTTAAGTTTATTTTAAATATGTACATTCTTGGCGAAGCAGCTGTCCCTAGCAAATAAAAGACGCAATTTCTCATTGTATATGAATTATATAGCACAACAAATTCTTTCTTTTCTAAAAATTATCAGCTCACTTCAAAGGAAACACCATCCCTCTCAATATCTAGAGTACAAAGCATCCCTGAGCAGCAAGAAAGGATAACCAATCCCTCTTCTCTTAGAAGGAAACAACACAAACAAAACACTAACAACAAACCCAACAAGAAGAGGAAGGGTGTTGGTCAGCCTCCTCGGCATTGCTGGGTAATAGCAACCCATAACACCATAATGCGAAGCTGCAAATGTCAGAAACGCTATTAACGAAAGCAACGCATGGAAGAGATCAGCCCATCTCAGCCTATAATCAGACGGCACACACGGCATCTTCCGGGCACCATTGAAAGCCCATATGCCCCTAAACGTGGCCACTCCATAGTACAACCTGCCAGTTGCTGTTTTGAAGCTATCAGTGAATGTAAAGAAGATGCACGACGCTGATAAAAGAGCAATGAAGAAACCCATCATCCAGCGGTCGAAAGCCGTGCAGAAGCCATCATTAGTAAGGAGAGGAGCAAAAATGGTGAAGGAAAGAATGGTGGCCGTGGGCAAAAGAACATGGAGGCGGGCTGTGCCACTTAGTATTGCATTCAAAGCATACATGCAATATTGGGATTGGTCAGTGTCTTCGTCTTTGAAGCACAAGTAATCATCATCGTCATGTTCACTGCTGTCAATCAGGTCTTGGATGATGGGGTTGTTTTCCATTATTTCTCAAGGAGGCAATTGCTGAGTCAAGCCAAGTTTGGAAGAGGAAAGCAAGTTTATTAGAATGAAAAAGAGGGAGGATTCTTTGTTCATGTGAAGGGAGGATTCTTTGTCCAAGTGAGCAGGACAAGCAATTCTATTTTTGTCCTAGTATTTCATTTCATGTGGGAAGGCTTCCTTTGTCAATGACAGTTTGGCTTTTTACCCTCCCTTTGTACAAGGGAAAATAACTCGAAATGTAGCTAATAGGAGAAATTGACAATTCTCTTGTTTGGCAATTTAAGCCCGGAATTTATTAAATGACATGCAGAAAAAATCATAGAAATTGGGGCATCAAATTCCCGAGTTTAATTTCCAACAAAATAGGCTATTTCACAATTTCCATAATGCCATTTACAAAGTTCAACATATATAAATCGAAACACTGAAATCTTTCAATATCCAGAAATGAAATAATGGAAATCTAAATTTCATCATTTTAAAATTCTATGTAATTTTTAATTCCTTTATTCAAACAAGGGTCAATGAAATACCACATTTCCTTTTCTCACCCAACAAAAATATATCCATAATCACGGAGTTCTAGGTTTGGATATTGAGAATGTTACAATTTCTAATTTCCAATTTTAAGTGGTTCTACAACTCTTGGGGTTCGAACATGAGAAAATTATCACAATTTCGAGATTGAAAACTCAGTTCGATGCTGGTTTGCCCAACGTCTCAAGGTGTGCGCAGTGGCTAAGATTGATTGTTGAACGTGTGGGCAGAGTTGCAAAGTCAATTGCTGAGAATAAAACTGAAAAGACTAGGCATTGCATAAGATTTCATATAGCTTGTATTTATATGTGTACTTCCAGCACTAACATCCAGGACCAACATTTACACGTACAAGAAAGAATGCCATCCACAATAACAGCAACTTTTCGTTGATTCCGAAAGTTTTCGACCACCAAAACTCTATACTTCCTTAATAGGCTCTACAAAAGAATTTTACTTCTAGCTGCACATTGTGACCATTAGACCTGAAACTATCCCCAGAAATTTGCTAAAAATTGCAGAATAACAGGGCAGAACTGAGACGATGAATTATTTACAGTATTTAAACCTGTCAAAAGAAGCAACACTGACATTTGTAAAACAAAAGATGACGATACCGGTAAAAAGGACTTAGGAAGAAGAACTGTTTAGCCCGCCTTTCCTTCTAGTTTTTTATTCAGAAGAATCGTCCCTGACAGCACATTGATGACAAGGGTCAGCGGATTCTGGTGAGCACCAATCATCTGGGATGCTCAAGAAGTGTTTAGACATGAATTTTCTGAATCTCCTCTTGTACTCTTTTGGAGAGATGACAGTTGGCAAGACATTCTTTGGTACAAGTGAGGACTTCACCCATGTCTCTAGTTGCTTGTCCCAAGTATACTGTCTGAGATAATCAATAATGCCACATACAAGCTCCCGGCGTTCAGCATCCACTCCCACAAGCAATGAATAATCCATAACATTGATTGACTGCAAATACAAGAACAAAAACATATCAGCTCATAGATATTTGGCGGATATTAGACTATAACTGCAGCCAATATATATATATATATAGAAACGCCTTTTTCATCATAAATTTGATGAACAGACAATAAAATAAAACCAAGAATGGAAGACTAAAAAGAGAAGAATTAAAAGTATCATAGAACAGAAGATAACACTTCTAGAGAACTAAGGATCAGCAATGTCCTCTTGCCTTCTGTTAATAAAGGAATCTCAAACGATCAATCACAAACTATATGCATATGCCTGAGCCTGACTAAGACATGTTTCCAGAACTTTAATCATAATGCAGAAAATATGTACAAACTCACATTGAGGAAAGTTGTGTCATTCCACACAGCCCGTTCCAATATACGCTTTGCGTTGTTGCTAACATACAGTGGAGATGAGGTCATATCATTGACAAAGTTCTGATCCAAAAGAACATCTCCTGAACCATCAGCAGCAGAATTGAATCGAGCATGTAGAGCACCTTTAAGATCATACTGACGAACGATGTTCCGACCAAAGGTAAGATTTTCCATGACCATCAGATCATGCCTCATCTCTTTCCCACTTTTTGTCTGTTTCAGAACCACCTGCAAAAAATTAAACAAATTGAGTATAAAGAATTAAACAAGCCCATTGATGACAAGGAATACTCAAATGCAACAAACCTGATAAATCCCAAGAACTTTTGCAAGGCAAGTTTGATTTCCGTTATCAAATGACTCATTTACGTACTTGAAATAATCCTCAGCAAACTTAATAAATGACTCAAATTCTGTCTTCTTGATTTCTTTAATAATCAACCTGTCATCCAGTGTTTTAGCAAAAAAGGATTTGCTCTTCCCACCTTTAGCATCCCAGTTTCTACAACGGCTAAGGGAAGCAATATAATCAACTTCAGATTGGCAGCATCGATTCCTGAGATCACGAAATTGATTGGCATATGGACATATTACAGTATATTTATCCTTGCCAAGTGATTTTGAACCTCCTAGAGGGACTACTGGGTTCACAGTTCCTGGTGGAACCAGAGAATCCAACAAATTCAACCCATCAAAACTGGAGAAGCGTGACTCATCCAAAGAAATGCTTGCATTAGAATGGACTGAATCAGAATCTGAAGAACCATTAGAAGACCAATGCGAGGAAGAAATGGTGGGAATTCGAGTAAAACTCTGTAAATTCTCAAATTTTCTAGCAGCAATTCCACTGTCTCCCTTGCTAACGTCAGCAAGAACCTCTGTTTGAAGAGGTAGATCTTTCAATAATGCCAGTGCACAAGCAATCATACTGGACAGTTCTCCTTCATAATCTGACACAATATGATTATCAGTTCCTAGAGGAATGTGCAGCATTTGCCCTTCCTCTTTGATCAGTTGATGTGCTGTGGGTAAGTACTCTGCAGTATAACTACTAAGTGATTCAAACTTTGGCAAGTAAACTCTATGTAGATCCTTCATGCCTATTTGTCGAATTTCAGAGAAAGGTACCCAAAACCAGTCATTTGAATTTTCCAAGTTGGATGATAGTGAATGGTGAGAAGTACCCTTCACTGATAGATTTGAATTGACAACCGAGCTACAATCCCCATTTTCTGTCGAAATCGGAAAAGTTCTATCCACTTCTAGCTGATTATTCTCAGAATGACCCTTGGTGGAGCCATTGGTGCTCAGATTGGACCCCTGGCTAGACAATCTTTTTGGGCTTGAACCACCCACATTTGGTGTTTCAAAATCCTCAGCCATATTAGACACATCAAATGGATCAGCTCCTTTAGATTCTTGAACAGGACCTCCAACTAGAATGTCTTTGCTTGGAGATTCATCTGCTTCTGAAGCTGTATCTAACTTAACTTTTAAACTGGCACCACCATCAAAGCATTTCTCACCTTTTTCTACAATTCTTTTGGTCCCCACAATTCCACCACTAGCAATGCCATCAATATCTGAATTCACCTTTTCTTGCACTACCTTCTCAGAAGCTCCAGAATGTATCATCAACGAATCTGGTGACAGTAACGAATGCAAGCGCCGATCCCAAATGCACGATTCAAGGATTAGTTCCCAAAGTACTCGGTTCAAGCTAAGGAGTTTGTAGGCGGCCTGGTCCGAGTTCCCATTCTTGCTAACAGCATTCTGAATGCTTACCTGTTTTTATAATTATGATTCGGTCAAAAAGGATAAAAAACAAATTTCCTAATATTGAATACGATACAATTAATAAGCAAAATTCGTTCTCCTGAAAAGTAGGACATTGAAAGGAAAATCAAAGTCTAGGAGAAGAATGCCACGCTAGACAAATAGAAACATTTGAAAAGTCTATGAACTAAACATTTTTAAACAGTCTCATTTAAGTTCCCATCCTTGCTACCAGTATTATTGAATATTTCAAAAGAAAAAAATCTTTAAAATTCAGTTTTAAACAATGAAACAAATTGAAATTGATGCATCTGAAAAGTACAAAAGATTTGGAAAGGAAAACAAAAGTCTGCAACAAGAATGTCAAACTACACAAAACTATACTTTACAACAAAAAATAGTCCCTCAAATTGAGAAGATTTAAACCAAATAGCAGAGCTCAAACAAAGTAGGCAATTATTATGAAGCGATAAAATCTTTTCTCAGCTCATAAAGGCATTGTGGTTTAGTTCATAACAAGCATTGCATTACAAAAAGTTGGCAAGTATTGGAAATATATTGTAACAAATGCATTCACATTCAAGTGAAAACAACCAATCAAAATCCTTTCTGCAAAACATGCCATAAATTAACCCGCCCAAAAATATGTTCAGAGAAAAGTGACCTCAAATTCAGAACATTCTTGCTTTAGCATGTCTTCAATGTCAGAGAATTCTTTAAATGAGCCTCGAAGTTTCAAAGTCAAGCCATCAAATTGAGATCTAATCTTCTTTAGAGTGTTGGCAACCTCTGTGAACAATAGCATCACTTTCATGTACACCTAGATTGAAAAAAAACAGGGTCACATCCAGTGCAAGGATATAGGAAAGGGGAGGCAACAAACGCTAATGTATCTTCTACTAGGCAAAAGAAATATCAATGCATCATGAGAAATCAAAGAAGCAAGCAAAATCTGAAAAGAAACTTACATTCTGAGTTTCTTTCATAAGCCACCCTTGTCTAATTGAATTGCTGAACGGAAGCTTCAGAGGCGGCACAGACACAGTATAAGTTGTGACCAGGGAATATTTGAACATAGCAACCATAGGGCCTAACCTGCAGAGTGCCCAAAACAGCAGAATAAGGACATTTAAAAAAAAGTGTATAGCTTCTTCTTTCCAGAGTCGATAAAATAGAAGATACGCTGAAATAGACTAATAGCTTCAAGCTACAATAATGTGTAATCCTTTCCCATGATCATTATTTTTGGACAAAAAAAACTTAAAGAAGAAAAAAGGATAAATATTGATCATTCTAATGCCATGTCAAAATGCATCAAAATCTAGGAAATGGTTTCCCATGCCCAAGATTGCTGCAAAACCTACCTTCTCCCATATGCATACTATCCTAAGTAGTCCTATGGAAATCCTTTTATGAACTAGAAGATTGGAAAATACACTACTTGAATAAGCAAACCCTGATATATGCCACAAGTACCACTAGATGAGAGCTGAAAAATACCCAAAAAAGTAGAGAAAGTCCCTTTGCAACGAATGGCTGCAACTAGAAAACGTATTAGACAAAGAGGGGTTTGAAAAAATGAGCTCCAGGAAATTTCCAAATGACAGACCACGTGCAGCAGTGGAAATCAACACTCTTTTTGTACACTTTGAGACTCCATTCCTGGATTTACATTTACCACATCGACTCCACATCCAAAGTTTCCCTTCTGCTTCACCAGGCAAACGCTCTTCTCCAGGGAGCCGTTTAACTCGAATAGTAAGCTGCTTGTTATGATGTGCATAATAGTAGAAGTGAGCGTCTGGCAGGTCACCACAATTGCACTGGCTTCTCTGCAGTGCACAAGTTTTATTCAGTTCCAACTTCAAGAAAATGCAATTTAAAAAAAAAAAAAAATAGTTTGGAAAAAAAAAAAAATTTCAAATCCCTTCATGTAACAGAACTGAAAGTCAATAATTCAATGTCTGAAAATATTAGATGTATTCAATAAACAAGACCCAACAGAGGGCTGACACCAAAACATTCCTGAAAACAAATATATTAATCCCGATTCAACCTGACCCATTAAGGACATACCATACTAAGTGATAGGAGAATGAACAATATAATGCCCTAAAAATAGAGTTAGTAGAAACCTGAGTGAGTAAATTATCTTGTAGAAACTTTCCAATGGGAACATCAAAATTCTTGTAGAACATGATATGAGAAAAATGTCTCTGCTCACAAACAGTCCCTCTTAAAGCATTCTGGCTAGACATCAAAACCAAAATACTCTGAGAATCCAACACTGTGCTGATGTCCTTCTTACTTTGCATTTGATCTTCACTATTTCCACCATCTTCTTTCATCTCCGGAGAAGCTTCTGTGCATGTAAACGAAGTGTGGGTTTGTCCATTGAGGGACCTCTCTTCATCTGAACTACCTTTATCTTCAACATCACAAAGATCAATTGCCTCTGGAGATGTTGAAACAGAAACAGATCTTGTGATATCGCCATTCGATTCTCTTGCATTGAATCCAAAGTATGAAGAGAGGGACTGATAAGAAGATGCCAGAGGGAAACTCCCCCCTACAACTTTGCTTAGTGATGCTGAAAGGGACGAGAAGCCAGAAAATATGGCAGGATTGTATGGTTCATGAACTTCACATGTGCCTTCACATTCCAAGTTAAAATTGTGGGAATATCCTTTATGGAATCCATTGGAAATGAGAATATCAACTGCATCTGACCTAGTTTCAGCACTAGAGTCCTTGTGCTGAGAAACACATGAAGTAACAGGTCCTAAATTAAGGGAAGTTTTATCAGTGGGCAACCCATTTGCTACTTCAGTGGACAAGACATTTGCTGCACTGGAAAATGGAAGTGTAGAGAACATTGCTCTCTGGTCAACAAGAAAAGCAGTCTCAAGTTTTAAATGATACGCCAGAATAACCGCACACTGCACTACGCACTTGATCTTCTTCAATTCATCACTCTGTGCTCCTTTCAGCAAAATCTGTAGTCATTCAAGTAGAATTCATTATTTCACACAAGATTCTAAGCAACCTATAAAAGTTTTCATTTATTAAAGCATTAGCCAAATCCTTCTCAAAAAAAATTGAAGCATTTACCAAATTAAAGATACACACACACAATCTATAGTGTCAGAAAATAAAGCAAGTCCATGAAGCCCAGATGAAAAATGAATGGTCTTTGCACATTCGAAGTTCCAACCCAACAAAATTGATTGCAGAATAACCATAGGAATAGAATAAGCAACAGGGCTCTGAAAAATCTACATTAAAGAAGGCACATAAACTACATTTAAACAGAATATGAGATGAGATCATTATTATTTTAAAAAGAAGCTGCTCCTCCTTCGAACAATAGATTACTACAAGACAACCCAACCAAAGAATAACAGTCTAAGATGGGGAGGATAATTAACTAACCGTACAGCCCAGGCGTGTAGGACAGCCCTCAATAAACATCAATGTTTTGCTCGGCACCTTTCCTCCACCAAAACCAGCATGTTCCTCTGTAAATTTTTCAATGTGAAAAGAGTCGCACTGTTTTAGCTTTTTGCTTGTCATTGTATCTGATGATAAAATTGGTGATCCAGTACAACGAGCAACTCTTTCTAGGCGATGGAGCTTCATGTCAAACACCAGTGTCATTCCTTTTGCAAGAATAGACTCCTGAATATCACGAGAAACAGTTTTTTCCACTAAAACCACATTTGGATGGCACAAATCTAACATTTCGATGACAAACTTCAGATAGCCTTGTTCCTGTTTACAAGAAAATTGTGAGAACACGTAACTTTAATCTCTTGATATAAGGGCATACATTATGATCATGTTACCTGTTCCATTGAATCAAACGATGACAATCCACTTGAAGACTGACCAAGTACACCCTTGATTAGCAACAACCTTGGATTCTTGCACTTGGTCGGCATATGCTTGTGTGCAGCATGCTTTTTGAAGACCAAACCTTTTACTAGTTGACTGCAATGGCATACATTGATTCAGGTTTCCAACTTCCAAGATGAGAAAAGTAAATGATTTTCTCAGAATCTGCTAACTAGAATCATTATTGAGGTGATTAGCTCTGTTGAATTGAATCTGGCAAGTCTTATAAATTGGCATAATAAAGAAAATATAACTTTTATGTGGCGTTTCCATGAAACCAGGCAAGCATTAGCTTTATGTGCATCTAATGAGTTAAAAGAACAAAATCTAAATTATTTTTTAGGAAAATATCTATAATGGGAAGGTGAAATAAAAGATTATAAGTTGTTGATGACAATTCAAATAGCTGAATCCTCATGCAACCTTGAGGAGAAAAAGCTTGTGTTCCATTTGCAAAAACTTGCAACAACTATTCTCTGAAGAAACAAATCCAAACATGCTTTCAACATAAATAAGATATCAAGAAAAGTGTGTCAGAGTATTTTATTTATTTATTTTTGGAATCATCAAACATCAAATACCTATATTCAAAATATATATATAAATAAGTACAAGATGAAGAGAAAATTTTTAAAAATAAAAATAAGGAAGGGAAATCAGTGGCTTAATATTGTCACCTTTGGCTGCGAACACCGGTTGCAATGCACTTTACTTTCACGTAGCCATCTGGATCCATTGCTTTACCAACAACAGCATCAGGTTTCAAAAATGAAGCAGCTTCCCATGACAAAGAAGCAATGACGTCGACCCAACTTTCACCATCCTCCCCAGAAGAGGCCAGACCAACAGATTTAAGTAGCTGACAGACAAGGGCCTTAAACTTTCCATTAATTACTGCTTCCGTTGCTCTTTGTTTTTCCTCTTTAAACCTATAGCTTCCACTTCCTTCATCTCTAGAATTACTCAAAGAACTTGGTTTGCCCCATTTCATGCCATCACCACACTCCTCATCGTCATCGTCATTGAAAGCCACGCTACCCTCCATGTCATCCTCTGGATCATTAGGCTCAGGGAGTTCCCATATCTGGGCATCCGTCTCATCTTCTAGAGAATCTGAATTCTCAATTCCCTCACTAAATGAACTAGAGTTTGTAGCAACATTATCTTTTGCTTCTTGGTCATTACTCGTCTCTATAATCTCAACATCTCTTACTGTATACCCATCACTACAACTACTACTTTCCTTCAGGTTGTTTTCCATCACTTTTTGGGATCTATCAAGTCCATTTACTTGATGTTCAAAGCTTGAGTTTTGCAATCGCCCATTAGGTCGACAACTGAGATTCTCTTGGCAAACACTGGTATTTTCTTCTTGATTAGCCCTAACAGAAATTAAAGTAAAATGCAAAACATCAAGCAAAGTACCTAGAAAAAATTACTGTAACAGAAACAGATTTAAAAAGAAGGGTACATACCTATATGAGCTAACATCAACAGAGAACTCACCTAAAAGAGCAGAAGAAAAAACATATTATCAATACATAAGCATAGACTAAAATTTTGTTGATTCAAGATGGCAAACATGTATCATATAAAAAAAAGATGGGACACTTACTGCAGCTAGAGACACAACTGTCACTACTTGACAAGGAAGTCGTTGGACTGATCATTGTCATTGTATATAAAATCCCACTACCCTGCTTGATAGATTCTCGCTCCTGTTTCTCCACACAAAATTTGCAAGACTTAACGGGGCCTCCAGTGTCTAATTGTAATGATTTCAAATCCTCCTGCTTTTTTTTTTCTGCCCTTGGATTGTGTCAATTCTGCAACACAGTAGTGACACATACTACACATCCGGTTCCAAAAGACAAAACCCACAAAAGAGTTGTAATTTAGTTACCGATTTGGTTCAAACAAAATTAAGAAGCAAAATAAAATCAATGTACAAGGAAAAACAGGAAAACCGACCATCATCTTCGCTTGTTTGTAAACCTATTTTTAAATTAATCCCATACTGCCTCAACCAGCCTCACAGTCTAAACACTTTTGAACATTAAAAATTAAGAGGCCAGGGTTCCTTTTTGGTTATCTAATATTTATCAAAAGAATTACTTAATACAGTTATTATTAACTACCTTTCTAAAAATCCAAACCAATCTCACTCAAACTGAATTAAATATTAAAATATATGGATATATAAGAGACTCGACTGATAATTAGACTCCTAAGACAACAAAACAAGGTAGAGAACATAATAATTTGTCCAAAATAAGTTTAGATAGCAAGCAAACCAAGTCCCAAATACGCACGCGCATGCACACTCAGAAAGAAAAACTAGTAAAGGCGACCGTATCTCAAAAAAAGTTTCACGATGTAGAATCAAGAATAAAACTCGGTTATCAAATAACCCACATGCTACCAAAACCAAGGTCTAAGACAAGACATTCAAGCAAAATTTAAAACACAAATATCCCAAAAATAAAATATATGCAAAACGGAAAATGTACAATTTTTCATAATTTTTTTTACCTTTAACCGAAACTGAAAACTGGGTTTTGTTCTATACAATTTTACATATAGAGGAAAACCAAGAAACAGTAACAGGTGAAGATGAATACCCATTTCTTGAATTCTAGCCTTTACCAAGAGAAACACCTCAAATTGATTATCAACGAATCACAGGAAAGTTGATCAAAAAAAGAAGTCCCATACGAGAGAAAAACACCCAACCCCACAAAGTATTTAAAATGAAAAAAGTGATCCACTAATTCGGATAAATTCATCAATCAAAATCCCAAGTTTCCACAATAAATTCTTGAAGATATTTGCCAACTGGACCAAGATCACACATGGAAAGTAAAGAAACAAAATTTAAAAAAAAACCTGCCATTTTCAGCACTCAAACAAACACAGAGAAGAAACAAAGAAAAACAAATGGTAGGGAAAGAAATTGATAACTTACTGTTAAAGCAATCCAAAGGAACAAAGATGGCTGTCTGTGACCTCCAAATAAATCCCAAGCATACTGAAAAATTTGCAGTATAATATTTTGCGTGTATTTGAAAACTAAAATTTGAAGGTTTATGAAGAAAGCAAAGAATTTTCAAGTAAGTGAAGAAGTTGGTGGTGTCTGAGAGAGTCCACCGAAAGTCTCAGACACAAGAGGCGTAAGATTTGGAGAGGGAAAAGGGGGAGGCTGTCAAAGAATGAAGCTGAAAGAAAGAAAAAGAAACAATTGAATTTACAAGAAAGCTATTTCTTAAAGTGGGGCCCATCTAACAGTACTTCTCTAGCTGTAAAAACAATATTTGATTCTTTCCTCAAGTGTTTATTACAAAGGATACTGCATAGCATACCTAGAATGTATTTATTTATTCCTTTAAGATTTTGCAGTCATAACCCTATAAATTGCAAATATTTGTAGATTTTAATGTGTACTATTGTATTATTCATTTGAGTGTCTTATACTTTCTATTTTTTTGCTTTCTGATCCTTGTGGTCATTCAATTTGCATTTATTCATTTTTTTTAAAGCACTCTCTTATTATGGTAGATCTATGATTTTTCATAATAAAAAAAAAGCAGGTAGATCTATGATAGGTAACATCTCACTTATAAACCACATGTAAAAATTCTGTCTTTGTTTATAGGCTACATTCATGCACTAACTGTACTTTAAGAGGTGTAATAAAATGATGTGATCTGTATTTATTGGAATAAAATTAATACAAAGTGATCACAACATTGAATAATTATCATTAATAGCAATTTAAGACAGTAAATCTTGCCACTTTAATCATTCTAGGTGAATAAATTACATGTCTCCTTAATTAGAAAAATCTCCTTTTGTTGTTAGGTGGTATTATTATGTGACTAAACAGTCCAATTAAAATATGACAAGTGTTTCAGGAAAAAAAACACAAGATAAAATTTGAGTACATGTTATCTTTTAACTGGATTATCGTGTCATTTAATACTAGCACATGAAAATAAACCAAAATAAGTAGTGCATAACTGAATTTCCTAATAAAACCTAGAACTTTTATTTGTAAGTATAGCCGGAATAGATGAAAATATTGCAAAGGACTTGTAACTCAAGTGGTTAAGAGTATTTACCCACCTGAGATCCTAGTTCGATTCCCATTTCCCCTAATATCCTCTATGACGGACTTGTTTGGTTCACATAATGTGGTTTTAGGAAATGAAACTCTCACACCTGTTCGTGGGAGATAAAAATGAATGATTTTTTTTATTTAAGTGTTTGTGCTGGAAATGATAACCAAGAAAGGCCTTCCATATACATTTTCATGTTTTGTTTGTATAGTAATAGGAACAAAGTTGTATTAGTTTCTCAATAATACCCTTGTTAAATAAACAAGTGCCAAGGACTTTAAAGATAGAAATAGTAATTTCTAAATAAAAAAAGAGGGATTCACTATTATATCTAATATAGGGGTCAAATTATAAACAAATAAATAAAAAAACTCTATATGAAATGGACTTTAGAAACACACCAAAACTCATTTACAACATAACAAATAAGCTTTTAACTTCTTATAAATTACAAAACTGTCATCAATTTTTTAAAATAAGCCCAACTCCAAAACTTCATTTAAAAAAGAAGAGATATTTAGTCATACTCATTCTTAACACTAATAATATAGATACACCCGACACCATTTAATTTCTATGAACAAACCCAAAAAAATGATAGCTGACCCAATTGAATTTCATTTTGATTATTAAATTACTTTGATGCCCTATTGAGTGTTTTGGGTTTTTTTATGAGATTTTGGGGTTGAGTTTGTTTTAAGAAATCAATGACAGTTCTGTAATTTAAAAGAAGTTAAAAGCCTTTTTGTTATGTTGTAAATGGGCTTTGGATGTGTTTCTAAAGTCCATTTCATATAGGGTTTTTATAATAATTTGGGCTTTTATATTGGGTAACAGTCCCGATCTCTTAGACCACAGGAGTCCAAGAGATTTATGGTCACTCACCGTTGGATGTAAATTCAACGGTTCACTCAATCTTGCACTCCTTTTGAGGAACTTTTTTGAACCATTGGATTAATATCCAATGGTGGGTGACCACAATCTCTTGGACTCTTGTGGTCCAAGAGATCAGGATTGTTGGGTATAATAGTGAATCTCCTTTAAAAAAAAATTCCAAACACTCATAGGGCATCAAAATAATTTAATAATCAAAATTAAATTCAATAGGGTCAACTGTCATTTTTTTGTGTTTTTTTTTTTGTTTGTTTATAGAAATTAAATGGTGTAAGGTTATCTATATCATTAGTGCTAAGAATAGATATATGACTAAATATCTCTAAAAAAAATTGATGGAGTTAGTTTCGCCATAAAACAATGCAATGGATGTTTTCTTATGAAAACATGGGAAATCCATACTAGAGAGGTGCTATGGGTTTCATTTTCCCCCTACCATGCTTTTATTGAAACATGAAAATTAGAATTATTATGATTTCGAACTTTTCATGCGTTTATTAAAATATGGGTATTTAAATTATTCGTATTTTTGGTTTCCTCTACATTTAGTAACACATAAAAATCTAGAAGTATGCATGTTCTACGTTACAATTTGTAATTCAATATTTTAAAAATCATGCATTAGATTTATTATTAGGAGTAGTCGTCAATCCTATTCTCATTCATTCTCTCTACTATTGGTGATGTTGTCCATTTTAAATAAGTTATAAGAAATATTGCATTCCAAAAAATACAATTACAAAATATGAGAATGAAATTTTACTGTCCAATAACCAAACCTGCCCTATGGTAGTATAAAAATAATTATTAAAAAAAAAAACACTACTTTTTGGAAATAAAGAACGGGTGCTCAAAGGCTTTTCTAAGTTGCACACAAGTCGTGGTCAAATTGTGTCACTAATCTTGAAGCTTGACAGACTAAAGATGAAACTTATTTATATTAATTAAAGCATCAAATGCTAAAGTCAGGGCTGAGTTTGCACCAAAGCTTTGATTAGTGGATTCCACGCACCATTTATCATTTCAGTACACAAATTTTGTTTTTCTTGCTCACGGAACTAGTTGGTGTACGCATTTACTTTCTATGATATTTGCTTAGGTGTAAACTCTCTTCGGATCTTTTATGTCGATCAACTTGACTTTTATTCATTACATGCCAAAATTAGAAACGGTAAGGAGGTTTTCTCACTCACACACAGTACCAAGGTGTCATGAATATTCAAACTTGAGACCACTGGTCTGCAATTCAAGCCCTCACCACTAGGCTAGACCTATTAACAACAATTAAGAGTTGACACGTCACATTTATAAATAAAAAAAAGTAATTATCTCATACTTACAACAACAACAAAAAATTGCCTAAAGGTCCTAGGTTCGGAGCAAAGGACTCACTAGTGTAGCGGTTTTCCAGTCATAGCATATGTGCAATGTGTGTGAGTTTAATATTCTACCACCTCTCTCAATAAGAATGGTCTTTTAAAAAAAATGATACCTAAAGATCTTTCAATGTTTATGCATCACTTTCATTGTTTCTTTTTCTTTCAATGTTTATGCGTCATTTCATTGTTTCGTTTTCTTCCAATGAAGCATCTCCCTTTCCAAAATGTCTAGAGAGATGCATTTCTTTTCTCTCCTAACAATCTCTTTTCCATATCAAAATCAGTTCTTGCCAATTCCCCAAAGTCCAGCCCTCAAACTACGTACGGTACCACTTCAAAAGGATTTGCAAATCGTATATCAAAACCAATGCTTGCCAATTCCTTATCAAGACCAATTCATGCCAATCCGTGCAAATCCAATCCCCCAAAGTGCTGTTCCGCAACCAATTACCCATATCAATTATGGGCAAAACATATAAACCATATTACTCCCCAATATTGATCAAAATTGGTGGTGACACCACCAATTATATATTTTGTAATGATAAAAAAAAAAATTTGAAATTTGAAATTGGAAAGGAAAGAGTGATAATTGCAAATATATTAAAAAGAGGAAAGAAAGAGAGAAGGGATAAGTTTCACGTCGGTTGCTTTTTTTAAATGTGAGGTGTCAATTCTTAAACCTTAGGATGAAATTTAAGGATCCAAATTCTCTCTAATTTAAAATGAATTAAAAAGCCCTAACTTGACTAACTCTAACTTAACGTCTCTACTTTTTTTTTTTTTTCTTCTTCCTTCTCTGCACGTCTTTCCCAAAAAATCTGAGCGCTTATCCATCTTTTCTTTCCCCAATTTCCTCTATCAAAAGAAAATATGTCCGTTGCAGAAGATGAGTATGGTTCCAAATTTCCCCCAAGCTATAGTTTTTTTGGGTTATTATGTTATTTGATGCTTGCAATGAGTTTTGTTTTTGTTCCCTGAGAGCCTATTTGGTCTCTTTGTATCATGTACACTTTGCCTTTAATTTGGGCTTCTATGGTATTATCAGTTCATTACAACCGAAAAAGAAAAAGAAAAAGAAAAAAGGTGTTGTACTACCTTGCATGGCTTCCATAGGGTTTATTTCTTAAAATTAGGATTATAATTACGATAATTACATGAGATGATAGGACATATGGGAAGATAAGATTTTTTGTTTGTTTTTGTTTTCCTTCTTTTGATAGAGGAAATTGGGGAAAGAAAATATGGATGACGAGGGTGATTCCTTTACCGGAAGTTGATTTTTCAACCTTTTCAAAGTTTGAATGTTTTTCATGCTTTTGACAAATTTTACTTTTTTGCCACTATATTCTTCTTGATTCAAATAATACTCATGTTTTATTTTCTTCAGTTTGATTACCTTGAGAACTTTTAATGTAAAATTTCTATGACTACATAGTCAAAGATGAATATCATTTTCTCTGCATGCTTCTTGCATTCTCAATTGGTGAGCCATTTCAATTAGATTTTAGGGGGGAGACGTACATAGAAGGAAGAAGAAGAAGAAGAAAATGTAGAGACGTTAAGTTAGAGTCAGTCAAGTTAAAGCTTTTTAATCCATTTTAAATTAGGAGTAAATTGAGTTTTTATTTGAAGGATGATGTGTCAAGTTTAAATCCCTTAGATTAAATTTTAATGAGTTAACATGTAGAGAACAAAAGTCATGTAAATAATGGCAGAAAAAATCATAGCAGAGGATCCAGATCCAAAATGTAAATGAGGTGGCATGTAAGCATATGCATATTCTAGCATAGGAAATCCAAGCAAAGAATCCAGATCCATTTATCACTTAACTAGTCTAGTCTCGCCAACACATTTTTAATTATAAACAACTTTGTTGAATATGAAATCTATTTCATTTAGTTTTTTTAAGGGGGCGGATCCGTAGCACTATATTTTTGACACAAGTTTTGACACAAATTTTCAACTATTAGATTAGAATGGATTGAATGACTGAGATTATGTTTCATTAATTACTTAAATTAAATTAAATCTCTAACGCCAAGTAAATTTCATTTTTATTTATTAATTATGATAATCCCAAAAATCACTCAATTATCTTTCCCCCTTTTGTTTTCTTATCATGATCTTCTCAATTAATAACCTGCGAAACCTCACCATTACCTTCCCCTTGCCATTGTCATCTACACCAACCGAGCATTCTTCCACGACATAGAAAATCTGTCTCAAACTACCAATATTGAAGAGAAAGCCCAAATTTGTTGCAATATTTCTTCTCTACCATTTGGTTTCTCTAACTCTCTCTCTCTCTCTCTCTCTCTCTCTCTCTCTCTCTCTCTCTCTCTCTCTCTCTCTCTCTCTCTCTCTCTCTCTCTCTCTCTCTCTGTGTTTTTTCTAACATCTTAATGGCTTACAAGCTTTTATTCATTATGATTAATAGTAAAATTAAAAAAATACATGGCAAAAGACAGTTTGCTGTGCAGTTCATTGTGTGTGTGTGTGGATGGGGTGTTATCCCCAAGCCTTTACTTCGAGAGTCATAATCTATGTATAATTGTAACAATCCAAAAACTAAGCAGTAAAAAAAAGCAAAACACAAAGTTAGGGATAGAGAAGAAAAAGAATTAGAAACCTGTAAAGCTTTTAGAAGAAAGAGGAGGATGGGAAAGTCATTAAATGAATAATTCTAGAGGATACGAAATAGGAAGATTTTATAAAACATTGATTGACAATAGAGAAATAAGAAAGAGAAAGTCAATAAATAATTATTTTTAATACATATTTTTCTTAAAAATATATTAGTTTAGTTAATTTTAGCCATTCAATCCATTCTAATCTAATGGTTGAAAATTTGTGTCAAAATTTGTGTCAAAAATATAGTGCCACGGATCCGCCCCTATATATATATCAGTCAAGTTAATCCAAAAAATAAATAAATTCTGCAGTAGCACAATATGGCAATCTTCCCGTGGATAGAGCAACAGCATCACACCAAAAGTCCACATCTTGTCTCATGGATGCAAATCAATATAAAACTTCTAATTCGAGCTATTTGAATACGTTTATATTATATGTAGACTGGATTCTTGTCTCATTACACAAATATATGTGATTAGAGTAGAAGTTATGGCATGAGTGAGGAAAACAAAGAGTAAAAGGAGACCTCTCTCTCCCCTTCTCCCTCACCCTAATCCCATTAGCCCCTAAAACACATCGCACATGAACCCCCCAACCCCCATCTAAGCCTGATAAGGTACCCATACTCCCCCATATATTAGCCCACCCCTCGCAAATTTTAGCTACATAACCCATATACTCCCACAAATAAAGCTACAACCACTTATTGTATTTTATTCCACAAAGCCAAGAATCAACTTGTTTGGTTTCTAATTTCTCTAGACTAATTGAAGATTTTATTGTAATATAGAAGAAGCCAGAGAAAAAAAAAAAAAAAAAAGGTGACATTTCTCTTAAATTTTTCTTTAAGGTGATAAATTGAAACTGATGTATAAGTTTAGGTGACATTTCTACAAAATCCCCTATTATATTATAAGATAACTTCTTCTTTTTAAAAAAAAAAATTGTAAATGTGGATTAGACCAATTGACCAAGGTAGTAAGTCCGCCCCATTGCATCCGAGTTCAAACCCAAGGCGGGCCCTTGACCAGGGCAACCATGGCCACCGGCCTGGGCCCATGATTGAGAAGGGCATAAAAAAATTTATATTTGCTTATATATATATGTGTATATGATCAGACAAAAAATTATATATGTAAGGCAACAGAGAGAGAAGACTAAAAAAAACAAGAGAGAGAGAGGCATGCGTATGGGTATGCCAACAGATCTTTTTTCTATTCAGATTCTCAATGGAAACTGACTTGGTAGTCTACATTAATTGTTTTCCAAGAAGCAGACGGAGCAAACTCTTGAGATTGAAAGAACTTTTTGTTGTTGTTGTGATTCTCTCTCTCTCTCCGAAACCAAAACTGAGTTGGAAAACAAAGCCATTTTGAGAAGTTGAAACTCACTGATTCTTCTCTCACAGAATCAACAGCACCCATCGACATACAAGAACATCTAAAATGCAGGTTTTATTGTTCTTTGTCTTCGAACATTTTTCCCTATTGATGAACACTGCAGACATTTTTCCTCACATTATTATCTTCGAACATTACAAAATGGGAAGACTCATGATAGAAAATGGCTAGTTTACTCAAAGAGTTGGTGCATATGGGGAGACCCTGTCTTAAATGATCTTTTGTTATTTTGTAGGTGCATATGATCTAGTTTGCTATAATTAATTGTGGAAGATTTGCTGGTTTTCTATGATTAATTGTGGACATACACTTGAAAGTTAATTTATTGGTAATGTTTTCAGTATGTAGAGTACTCTTTTTCCTTAGTTGAATTGAATTTTCCTTAAAAAAAAAGAAGGTTATAATAAGACCCAATGTGTTCTTCATTGCCTTTTGTAAACTCTTATAATTTGAATAAAATTAATTATTTGATTAAAAATTAATTAATTTATGAATAAATGGCAAACTGTTTTGCCTTGGGCCTTCAATCATCCAGGGTCGGCCCTATTCGAACCCCTCCTCTTATATTAAAATAATTTAGAATATTACCCTTATCACAAAAGATAACTTTTTTATAAAATTAAACATGAGTGTTAAATTGGAGATATGATATAAATGTATAATCGAAGAGAAAATGACATCGAAAATTCAATGTGCTCTTTACTCCCTCTATTTTTTACAGTTTCATTTACTCTATTTTTTCACTCTTTGCTCCATACGGCAGAGAAAAATGACATTGGAATGTGCTCCTTGCTTGGCCTAGCTATTGCTTTGGTTGAATTTTAGGCCTTAGGTGCACTCTATTTACTTTATCTTATTTTTGTACCAAAGCTATTCTAAATCGTACTTAACTTCCTCAATCGAGCTCTTCTTCAGACAAGATCTAAGTTTTTTTTAGTGTAAGGTCCAATTATTTATTGAGAGATTCACTATTATGCCCAATATAAGGGCTCAAATCATTAAAAAAATAATAATTATACATGAAATGGACTTTAGAAACACACCCAAAACCCATTTACAACATAAAAAAAGAGGCTTCGAACTTCCTATAAATTACAAAATTATCATTTTTTTCTTAAAACAGGCCCAACTCAAAAACCTCATACAAATTCCAAAACACTAAACATGGCATAAAGTAATTTAATAATAAAAAGTAAATTCAATATGGCCAGTTGTAATTTTTTGGGTTTGTTTATAGAAATTAAATGGTGTAGGATTTATTTATATCACTAGTGCTAAGAATGAGTATATAACGAAATATCTCGTACTTATTTATTTATAAGAAGGTCCAAATATAATGTAAAATTATTTATTTATTTACTTTTTGCTTGGACATCAGATTCTAAATAAGATTCTTCTTGTTAAATTTGCAAGGCAGTCAAATGAGCATAGGAATTGTAATAAGATTGTTCTTGCTCCTTCTGCTTTGTTTATATTCTGAGGAGACAATGTGGGTTGAAATTGAAAATACCACTCAGGGGTTTGTTTTTAATAACCACATCATAAATGTATTATTACATAAATACAAAATAATGGGTGGATCAAAAATACAAATATGAAAGAATACAAGGGCATAAAATTCAAATCCCAAAAGGTAACATTTGCATGCGATACAGTACAACTTCTGGAAAGCTCTGTGGCTTTGCCCAATGTCTCCTTCGATCGCAAAAGACGGCTTTGTCTTTATTTATTTATTTTATAATTTACATGTTATTTTATTATGGGTTGCTTGAAAAGACGGCTTTGTCTTAAATAGAACGAGCATATCAACATTTGTAATATTATATTAGCAATAAATAAATAAATAAAATTGCTATTTATTTTAATTAATTTATATTATTTTTGCGGTGTTTGTGCTTTTTCTCGACAGCTATTTTGTGTTTTTAACTTTTTAAATTTTCTAAATGTTTATAATTCCTTTTGACTTCCTTTCCCGAATCTCCCATATTCAAATTTCAATCCCAGCAGGCGCCCAACGGGGCCCACCTTTCTTGAGGGCAAAATTCAATTACAAACCGACCATGGTAGTACTCTACGCATAAATCAACGTGGCAGAGTGTGATTAGGTGCGGAGCCGTATTCTGGAGGAGGTGCTTTGTTGTAGCAGTCAATGATTGGGGAGTGGGGACAGTATGGCGTGGTAGTTGGCCACGTGGAGTTAGATATATTCTTTTGGTCATTTCAGCTACAGTACAATTACTAATTTACCCATTTGCGTGACAAATGGAAATTGTTGTATGACGTGGCATTTGGTGACAAGGTCAGGAAATCAAATTATTGACCCTCCATTTTCGATTTTTCTTTTTAGTAATAATTGATCCTTCAACTCCTCATAGTTGGCTCAATTATAGGGATGATAATTTTTCTCGCGGATTTGAGTTTTTGCGGGACTTCATCCCTAATGAGTCGGATATGAATGACAATATTCAAGTATGGGGATGGATTTGGGGAAATTTTTTGTTATAGTGTCCAAACCTCCCTTGTTTAGAATATATATATGATCAAATTTACTTTTTATATAATATATTATATATTATTGGACTAACTCTTATAAAATTTTTATACTCCACATATTATAGTACTATATATTATAGTTGGCAATGAGTCGTGTTGTGTCGGGATAATAAATATGTCAGTGTGAGAGCAAATATTTAGGCAACCAATCATGAGGCGTCACATGGACAATGAGAATATTTCTTAGGTCAACAATTGTGCTCCATTTAATTGGCCAATTATTTAGACTTAATCATTTAGGCCCAAACAACAGGACCCGACCCAAATTCCAGTTTAGAATCCGAGCCGAACCTTGTGCATGTCCAACACCTGAAAAATATCGGGCACAAATGACCAAATTGCCCTTCTAACTAGAAACCAATTTTTCAATAGTACATTAGCAATCTCTAACACTCCAACTCGTGGTTGCACCTTGCAACATTAGGCTGCCTACATACCCTTACTGAGGGATCAAGCCACACGTAGTTCTTTCCCTTAAATAATGTAATTGAATATCTTATTCGTTCATCATATTGCTAGTGTTTTGCAAATCAAACTGAATTCTCATGTGTGTGTTATACTCAATCATATTCACAACTCTACTGCAATACTTTGTAACTTCCCAATATTCGTATTAGTCATATACTGAATATAAATATGCCATACACTGAATTCCCTCTATTTTAGTTTAAGAACATCTCAAAACTGAAAATTCTCTCCACCTAGGTGTACCCCCATTCTTGATCCGTCAATTCCATCCTCGCAGGCCTCGGAGACACCACTTCTATCCAAGCCGCAATCCTGGCAGGCTCGAAGATACCACTTCTATCTGAGCCGCAATACTCGCAAGCCACGGAGATACCAAGTCTATCCGAGCTGCATTCCTCGTACCACACAGTTTAGGGGTTCCCGAAACATATGGGGCATCATTTATAAATGACACTGTTTCAAAGCAACTAGGGGGTACCCGTATGGTGGGTTTGAAAAACTATAGCTTAACTTATATCAATACTTCTCCCTTTATTTTTCCGTCCTTTTCCCGACCTTTATATCAATTTTCTAATAAATTGATTCTCAACTATACTTAAAATATATTTATGCACAGTCTAACAATTTATAAATAACTATCTATACTCAATATGTAACACGACCCAGATAACTCGTTCTCAGTCGGGACTCATTTACACAGTCATTTAAACACTTCTCAAAGAATATAACTACCTCTGAAGACTCACGGTCAACTGAGGGATCAAACCGCCTAAACTTGGTCAACCGGGTCCGCGGGGGCCACGACCTCCAATCATAGTTCCGGAAGTCCCTATAGGTTCAACGCACTCTTTTGAACCTACCCTGCAAGTCTGGTCCAAATCGAACAGTCGGATTGATCACGATCGCACGATAGGATGACAACAATTAATCTTGCCCTAGGGTTCATGGTTTCGAAGTATCCAGGACTCCGATTCACGATCCGTCAAATCCTACACGATCTTAAAATTGTCTTGATTAACATATATGAAATTGACTGCGATCCAACGGTTTAAACTTATCAAACCCGAAAATCGCACAATAGGCGAGATCTGTTCAGGGTTCAAACGTTAACCAAATTGGAATCAGAGAGTACCTACGTGCTCGTGAGATCACGAGGATCATTTTAGGATGGAATGTGGCCCCCAACACATTGCCTAGGCGCCGCCCATGTGCCGGCAGCGCGTGGGTGTGCAGATCAAATTCTGGCGGCCAAAAATACTTCAAACCGCCGACCAAGATTCCTACCCTAGGTGTAAAACCTCATTTGGAGTCACTTTTGTTCTTGGACCTACCCCGAAAAATGGCAGGAATCAAGCTTGCAAAAATCGGCAAAACTTTGGGATGAAAATCAGCCTACATAAGCTAGAAATTTCTCAAATCCTACCCAACCATCAGCTAGAGCATGAAAAATAAGTGAGATTCCATACCTTGATCACCGGAAATGGCACCCAGAGGAAAGAAAACAACGCCGACGAATTTTTGAACTAAAATCGGTCGGGTTTTGAGGTTTTTCAAGTGACTGAGACGGCAGCTGGCAGAGAGAGGAGGCCAGGGTGTGATGGCGGAGCTGGGCCAGTCCTTTTGGCACGGTCTCATGGCCTCTGGTGGCCGGAGATGGCGGCTGCAAATCTGGTTAGGCGGAGGAGTTTTCACGCAGAGGGAGGAGGACTCGGGGAGAGAGAGAGAGAGAGTTTTTAAAATCTGACTTTTTATAATTATGGTTTTGCCCCTCATCGTATTTTGATCGTATTTTCTTCAATACTACTTGGATTTGAGTCCACCATACGTCTACGGACTCATTTCGTCGCGCTCTACGCAACAATAAACTAAAATTTCCAAATTTCTTCCCGGTCAAAAAGTCAACTTTTAAACCATTAAAATATTCTAGGGGTATAATGGTCTTTTACCAAAATAAATTAATAACTAAAAATTGATTTAGGATCGGGTTCTTACACTTAAAATATGAATAATACCATAAATTAGGAATTTGATTTTCATTAAATCTCTAATTGATCCAATCTCTCCATTAAAGAGGGAGAATAATTTCAATATGAGAATTATTCTGTGAAAAATCCTAGAAGGCACTCTCTCCCCTACAAAATTCCCTCTTTCTCACGCCACTCTCTCCCCTCTCCCTCACTGCTCTAGCCACCCTCACACACGGCTCCGGCCACCTGGTTCTCTCGTACCTAGAGAAAACTCCGACCTTCTATGTTATTTTCGTATCTTTCTCAAGATCATCTAATTGACTTTGGCATCAGAACCCCCAGGGTGTGGCCTATTTACTCCAACCTTTTTAGCAGGAATCATATAGGAAGATAGAGCAGGAAGCTGGAAGGGTGAAGAATCTCTTGCAAATACTCTCCTGTGAGAATTTTGCACAAACATTTTGGTGCTTACATTAAGAGCATTGAGTTATATTCAACATGTTGCTCTTGAATCTAAGGAATCTGTTTCTTCACATTCATCACTCAACCGAAGCCTTCCAAACAACCATGGTTAGAAGCAAGCGCACGAGAAGCAAGACCGCCGCGACGACTCAATCTGCATGGATCCAAACTTTCACGAAGCTGTGACATCGAGGCAGTCACCACGACGCTGCGACATCGAGGCAACCACCACTTTCCGATGCTGAGACTGCGACTCAATCTCCTAGTAGGGACAACTTTCTCTTTAAGTTAGAAACTTTGGTCTCATGACGCTTTCGCTCGGTCGAGAGTAGGTCTGACAAAGCAACATTCTTCTTTTCTAGCTTTTCAAGTTCTGTTGTTGAATGAACAACCGTAGATAAGCTCTAGATAGCCTCAGTAGCGAAAATCACTAATTTTTAAAGTTTAGCAAGGGCTTTATTCTTCTTCTCTTCTGGAGAAAAGCTTGGAAAGGAGCAAGGATCGCCAACTTGCCGCATGTGATCTACTAGCCCAGCACAAGCGTATGAGCTTCCTAGAAAGTTACTCTGGAGCAGGTTAGCCGAACACATGTCTCCATCATGACTAGGCTTGGCCTTCATAGGCAGATCATCGTGACTTTCTCGCTTCAAAGGGAGTCAACAATGCTGGACCTGCTCCACCCTTAGCCCCTCATTCTTTAGCAGATGGCGCGTACCTGCCAAGCAAAGAAGCAGCCTTCTCAATTCGATCTTCCTCCTTAGACTAGTGTAGACAACCTAAGTTTTTATGAGAAAGGTCAATAGCTCTTTGCTTTTCAGTAGAAGAACCAGACCTGTCGCCAACATCTTTGCAGGGCAGATCGCCGACCTTGGACTTCTTAACTAAAGACTTGAGCATAGCATCCTTGAAATTTTGCATGCCATGCACCTTTTTGCTATCAACGTCCACGACCTGCTTAACTCTAGCAGACGACGAAGGAGCAGCTCTTGCTTGGGTCCTCTCAGCAGACGGACCTCCTTTGAAAAAGGCTTCATCAATACGAAAGGAAGACAAGGCTTCTTCTTCAAGGGGACGTCTCCCTAGCTCGTGAGGTCACGACCTCATCCCTCAGAAGCTCAGGAGTTGCCTTCCTTTCCCAGAAAAGTTGGTTGAAGAGTCCTCCTATTTGACGGGTTGATCATCTTGGTCCAGGCCATACTACTTCCATCTTTCCACGTCTTTAGACGAGGGTACCACTGGCTTTCTTTTGGTGTTCGTTAAACAGCCAGTGCCATTTGTGAAATTGAGCATGGATGTTCAAGGCTTGAAGAACTTTGGCCATATCCAGTCCAATTGAGATTATTAAACATTGAATTGTTGTGTAGTAATTTACCCGAGTTTTTGTTCGCTTCAGGATATTCACACTAAAGAGATTATTGGTCGTGGTACTAAGCTATGTGGGCTCTATTAGGTAGATGACTTCAGTCTCAACACGGCTAACAGTGTGAGGCATCCCTCTAATAGCAAACCAAAGCAAATCTGATTGTGGCACCATCGATTGGGACATTCATCTTTTAGTTATATAAGGCATCTTCTGCAGGATTTATTCTCAGATTTCAAGTTCTCTGACTTCAAATGTGACCCATGTATTTTGGCCAAGAGTCATCGTGTGTCCTATCCGTTGAGTACGAGCAAGTGTACTACTTTGTTTACGTTAATTCACTCTGATATCTGGGGACCCTCACGTTTACGTTAATTCACTCTGATATCTGGGGACCCTCACGTTTACATTAATTCACTCTGATGCCAAAAAAGCCTGTCAGTCGGAAGGGCTTGGGCTCACACCTCTTAGGGTAGGGCCATTTTACATGTCTAATGTAGTCTTGCTCATTTCCCTATCGTTGGCACTCCCTCTAATCATTAGAGGGAGTGCCAACCAAAAGAGGTGTTTTATATTCTATTAATAGGGATACTTAATTATAATTAAGGAAATTAATGACATAATTGAAAATAAATATGAAGATAAATGGCATGTATTGTAATTTAGTTAATATTACTAGGACAAATCTATTTTACATGTGATGAGAATATTGTGGGAATGGTGTTGTGTAGAGATTTCTAAAAACTCTACAACCAAATATTGAGAGTATAAATCACCTAGCAAGTCATATCTAATATGAAAACAAAGCAAGAGCGGAAGCATTAAATAAACTAGGGATTCATGCAAGTCTTATTTGGTTCCAATCTTTATAAGTCTATGAAAGTGTGCACCAAACACTTTTATACCCTTGGAGCGAATCTTGAAACCAAGAATGGTGTTCAAGTAGAGGGAGTGGTCCCTTTGTTGTTGGCTCCCTTTGATGTTGATTCTCCACATTGTAGCTCTCCAAATAGGTACAAAGATATGCACATTCCCAAAGCTCTTCACCAAGGATTGAATGGGATGAGAGAATGAGTAGACAACAAGTGAAGAGTGGTGCTAGCACCCTCACTTGATGTGATAGATTGAAGGGGTTAGGGAGAGAGAGCTTGATATTTTCTCTCTTCCAATTTCACCAACTTGGAAACCCTAGAATGATAGGATTCCATAGCTACACACTTATAGGATCAAAAATGTCACAAGAGTGACAAAAATGCCCCCAAACCCTAGTGTAGCCACACCCCCACTTTGTGTGTCATCTTTTGCTATATTGGTCAAACACATTAATCCTATAATATATCACATATGTGTCTAAGTCCATATGGTCAAATCCCTTTTGAATTTCCAAGTCATATGGGACCTTTAATTAAAGTTTCATAACTTTAATTGAATAACTAAATTAATCTAATCAATTTAATTACTCTAGTGAACTAATTCAATCACTCACTTGTCTAACTAGTGTTGGTCCCGGTCATCCTTAGTTGACCATGTCAAGTGTTGGGTCAACCGTTTTACCTTTGACCCTTGACATTGACATTGACTTTGACCAAGTCACAAAATCATTCATTCTCTTCATAATTTCCCAATCGATTCATTTTCGGTGTGCGATCTTATAAGTTCTAATTAGCGAGACAATGGGCATGAATGATTCACTCTGAATCAAGTGTGAATTGCATCCCTCTATACAATTCTCCCTATTGGCGAAGGCTAATTATAATTAGTCATTACAGGGCTTCCATAAGCCATGAGTGACACCTAGCAGTATGTCATGGCTACCCAAGCTAAAAAGAGTTCATAAAGAGAACCTAGTTAGTTTGTGATTACAATGCAATTCGATCCTTCTCTAATTCAATACTCTATGTCATATTCTCGAGATATGGTAAACTTCTGTCAAAATCCCTAATAGGACATCTCTAAATTATATGATTAAATTTGATGAAATTGCAAACGTTCTTGCTTCAATTTCCATCCAATACTTTGGCCAAAGATTCAAGAATCATATCTTTAAAGTATTCTTTCTTCTTACTAAGAGCATAGATTCCTTGTTGTACATTCACCTGTCTTTGCGTACACGTTGTGAATCTTGAGGAACACCGTATAGTGCTCTCAAAGAGAAACAACATATACACAAGACAACTGTGATGTCTCAAGTCTAAGGATTAATTTGCATTATCACAACTTAGAATTCTTTGTTTGACACCTATGAGTAAGATTTCCATACAAGAATTCTAAAGTTGATCGAGTTTAGTGGACTCCATCTTCTATAGAGCGCCTACACATCTGTCTCAGTGTCTCTACACGAATGACTGAGACTAGTCATCCTCCCAATTGAGTAGACATAATGTGTACCAGTCTTTGCGGGTCACCGTTGTCCAATTGGTGATCCTATGACCAAGAACATTTTAGAATACGATATTTATATGTATGGAAAGGTCTCGTGCATCTAACTTCTTTAGACCACTTTCCATTTATATCTTAATCTGTGGACTTGTTACTTTGTGTACGTTATGTATCTAAAGCAACGTTCTTGCCCCTTTGATTATTATATATTATTTCTTTAGAATTATCCATTTTATATTGGCTTCTAGGGCATATATCTAACAACATGACCACCTATTTTAAATTTGGGTTTTAAGTAAAGATTTAAAAGTAGGTGGGTCTGTCTAGGATATATTAGTTGTAAGGGCCTATATTGGAAGAATCTGAAAAAAAAAAAAAAAAACTCTAGTTTCTTCCAAGTCTTCTGTTCTTTTTACTTCCAACATTAGATTTTGCATTTTTTAATCAAATTGACTGTCAAATTTGAATTTGAAGCATGCGTGTAGCTCTAATTTTGTGTGAGTTAAGGGCGTGGAAGGACACATGAAACTCTATCACTATGATTTGCTTTGGAATTGGATGGTGCTTAAACAAAAACTCTAGTGAACAGAGCTGTTTGTTGATATAAAATATGGATGGTTACAATGATGGTGCTCAAAAAACTTTGACCAAGCCTAAATGTTTCTTGATGATATAGCTAGGTGAAAACCTAAGAAAACAATGACAATTTAACTAAGTCTGGTTTAAAAGGAAATTTAAACAGCATTTTGCTTTGATTTTTGGTTGAGACATTGAGTGTCCTAAAAGATGAAGTCTAGTCTTGTAATGCCCCGAAAAATTCAGGGTAGATTTTCATATTTTAGTGAAAAATAATATTATGGTGGAGAATGATTATGGGTATTTTATCAAGTGATTTTGGATGAAGATTATTAAAGTAAGTGTGTTTAATTTCAAGTTGGACAAAAATGACCACCCTTATGTGTGGTTAATTACCAAAATACCCTTGTAGGCCAAGAAAAAAAATTTATATGAAATGTGGAGGACATCAAACCACCCTCCTCCCATTCTTCCCCTCTTGCCTCAAGCTTTCAAATTTGCCATTATGAAAGTGGTGAGTCACCTAGTCTAAAGTGAAGACTCACCTAGCCTAATTAATATTCTTCAATCATGAAATTATTCTTATCCTCATCTTCATTGTATCAACACTTTCTTCCTCATTCACCTTATTTTCATCTTCATTCTTCTTTTGTTCCTCTTCAAAATCCAAAATTCCTCACTTCATTGGAATAGCCAAGAACTCAAATATAGAAAGCTCAAATGAGAATTCATCTACGTGACTCCTATAACATACTCAATTTTCACCTCAATCCGATTAGTATAGCTTCCGAAAAGTTGGTATGATCATAGTATGTTTACCATTTTCTGATTTTACAGTAGTGTGCTCGGTTTCAATATGTTTCTATGATTTTCTGTACTCAAATGACTTTAGTTCCTTCATCAAAGTTGTTCGAAATTCTGTCTACTATAACATATCAAAAATTTAGGTTGATCGGACTTCTATAGCCACCTTGGGAAAGTTTAGAATGGAACTTGTTCATTGATTATATTGAATTTCTTGTTATAGATGTGTACTTTCTCTCAAATGGTTTGTTACTTGTCATTCAATTTATAAAATTAGCCACTATCATCTCAAGTAAATGATTCTTTGAAGATATAAAGCTCATTTTCTTATTGTCTCTTTGAGCACTAGTTGTAAATCAAGTATTGGTTAGATTGCCTCAATGACATATATTTCTTTCAAAGTGCGTTTCTGTGAAGTTCTAGTTTACCTCGATGTGATTTTGTACCAATTTTATTCTGGAATTTTGTTACATCAAAATTGATATCTCAAGGGTTATTTCAAAGTTGGTTTTGTGCCATTTGAATTTAAATTGAGTTTTTTTTGTGAAATTTCAAAGTAGAGACTATGTTGTTGGAATTATTCTGATTCTACCGCATGTCATGTTTTGAATACGTGTTTGAAAACTTCCTGAACCTGGATTTGCATGAAATTTTAATATGTTTTACTTTCCGTATTTTCTTTAAATCTAGAAAGTTTTATCCATTTTAGTTGTAAATTGAAATTTTGGTGAGTTTTCAAAATAAAGTGTACAAACCTGAAAAAAAGACCATTTTGCATCCTAGTCTGTTTTGGTTTCTATTTTGACATGCTTCCTTAACCCTAATTTCCATCAAATTTTGACATTTTAAATTTTTCTATGTCTAGTTGTAGTTTGAAATTTTTTCCATTATTTTGATTTAAACTCAATATTTAGTGAATTTTCAAAGTTAACGTGTTCCAACCTAAATGTTTAGCAAAACTGAAGTTTTTGTTTTAAATTGATGTTTTAAATTTTCTTTATGAGTTTAGAGCCAAATCACCTGATTTGAAACATCCCAAAGAGTAGAACAGTTATATGAGGGGAATAGATTGGTTTTTCCTTGACGCTTGGTTCTATGCTTGTTTGAACGTGAGGTTAAGGGAGTAATGATCGGGTCGAACAACTGGTCAAGTGTATTTTGGGGCTTTAGGTCTACGTGCGCCAGTAGGATACTCAAACGTGTTTCCTTATTTCTAGTGAATTTTAATCAGTAAATTATCTTAATTAGGTTTTCTACTCTACGTACTTTCGAGGACGAACTTGCACAAGGTTAAGCTAGCTGGACATGAGGTAGGGTTTCCTGATTCCTGATGATTGGGCTATGTCACTTTTAATCTTGGTGCTTATATATAATATTATAAGTGTGAATATTATTGTTGCTTTGCTCGATAAATATTATTTGATGTTATGTGAATATTATTATTGATGTTTCTCCATGGATATTATTTTTGACGTTGGATGAATATTATTATTCATGTGATGAAGCTTGAAATATTATTGTTATTATTTGTATTATTATTCCGCACAGATGAATTATGTTTGCTCTGTATTACATATGCATCATAAAGATAGTGGTGTTTGGGGTGTGTGTGTGTCTAAGGGGTGGGAGAAGGCCTTAGATATAACTGAGTAAGAAAAAAAAAAGGGTAAAATATATTCAAGTGATGGGAGTATGACTTGAATTAGTGTGATTAGAAGGGAGTGAGTTCATGGCATCACTGCATATGCAAATTTATTTATCTGGTATGGTTGCATAATTTCTGTATCTTGTATTGTTTGATGCATGACACTTTGATTAACTGTGATAGCTGACCTTGAAGGGTTTGACGGTACTCTACTGGGCATTAAAATGCTCATACCCTAATAGATTGTGCATGATTCAACGCGAAGTTTGAGGAATCGGGTTTCAACCAAACTACTAGGTTTTTGTTGTCGATTTGTGTAATTAAAATTTGTAAGTAGTCAATGGTTTGATAAAGATTTTAGTGTGTATTTAACTGTGAGCTACTGCGACTCTGACTTTATGTTGTTAAGTAAATTTGTATTTATTTGTGGCTCTTTTCTCATCATATCATGGTTGTAGGATTTTGTTCTTATGACTATGGTATGACTCACACCCTGATTCGGGAATATTTCTTATTTTCGAATCGGGTCGTGACAAGTCTTCTATTTATAGGCGAACATTGTTGCCTTCAAAAGTTGTTGAGCCATGTGGCCACAGCCCAACTTGTTGCGTAAGCCACTTTCTCGCCATCACATCATGCCTCGATCACTGGTTTCGAGGTTCATATTTCTGTATACATTTTCCCTTCGTTTTCTTCTCCCCCATTCCCCCATGACCACCACCTGCAAGCCACCCTTCATCCCCAAACCAATACTCCATCCCCACAGACCCCACCTCCTCCCCTCTTTTATTTTTTTACACCCCTATCCCCTTGTTTTCTTCTCCCCCATGACCACCACCTGCAACATACCCCTCCCCTTTTCTATTTTTTTAACCCCATACCCATCCCCCATTTCGCTATCTCTGCCTCTCCTCTCCCTTTCTCTTTCTTTCTCTTTCTCTGTAACGACCCGGTCCTAAATAAATTGGTGATTATTAATTTATTCAGATAAAAGACCATTTTGCTCATATAATATTTTATTAGGTTTAAAGTTGACTTTTTGATCGGGAAGGAATTTGAGAATTTCAACATTACCGTTGCGTAGAGCACAGCGAGATGAGTCTGTAGACACGTAATGGGCCCGAATTGAAGTTGTCACGAAGAAGATACGATCAAAATACCCTTAGTGGCATGACCGTAATTTTGGCGACAAGGGTTTGATAAATCTGATTCTCTCTCTCTCTCTCTCTCTCTCTCTCTCTCTCTCTCTCTCTCTCTATCTCTCTCTTTCTTCGTCGTCCTCCTCCCCCGACTGCAAAAATGCAGCCGTTTCCTTCGGCCACAATAGCCCTCAGCGCTGGTGCCAAAAGGACAGGCCAAGCCCCGCAGTCACATCCCTGTCCTTCTCCGTTGCCAACAGCCGCTCCAGGCGCCGGAAAAAGGAAGAAAACCGTCGAAACTTCGCGAGTTTTCTCCGGCTCTGATCTTTCTCCTCCGACCGCTATTTTTGGTGATCAATGTATGGATTTTATCTATTCTTCGTTCTCTAGCTGCCTGTTGGGTAAGATTCGATCAATTCCTAGCGTGAGTAACCCGATTTGGAACCCATAGTTTGGCCGAATTTCGGGATGAATTTCTGGCCACTTCCGGCCATTTTTCGAGGTATGTCCAAGAACAAAAGTGACTCCAAATAGAGTGTTAAACCTGGGGTAGGAGCCTTGAGTCGTGATATTGAGTTTTTCCGGCGAAAGGTTATAGCTTTGGATATCACACGCTGCCGGCTCGTGTGGCGGCGCGTGGGTACTGTAGAAATGGGGCATTGTGCCCCAATGTGATCCCTAGGTTCTCACGAGCGCGTAGGGGTGCTCGGATTTCAATTCGGATGTCGTTTGACTTTCGAACGGATTTCGCATATTGTGCATTATCCGGGTTCGATAGGTTTGAACTGTTGGATAGTCTTGAATTTAATATGGGTTAATCTAGGCATTTCTAGGATCATGAATCGGAGCCCCGGATGTTCCGATTTAATAACTTAAAGTTTATGTTTTACAATAACCGTTCGATTTTGCTATCGTGAGCGATCCGACCGTCCGATCTGGATGAAACTTGTAGGACGAGTGTCCTAAACCTTGTAGAACCCATAGGAACTTTCGGATAAGAATTTAATGGTCGTGGGCCCCATGGACCCGTTTAACCAAGTTTGGGTAGTTGACCCTTTGTTGACCGTGAGTTTTCCAGGGTAGTTTCACCTTCCTAGGAGGATTATAATGACCCTAGTGACATGTTTTGAGCGTTGTTGAGTTATGTTAATTATGTGGGATTAGAATATTAATTTATTGTTGTAAATTGGGGGTTTATGGGATGCTATATTGTGGTTGAGGTTTATGCAATATTGGAATATATATATATATATATATATATACAGAGAGCTTCCATTAAGGGATCCCTCAAATAAACACCACTTGTAGGGCCCACTCCGGATTGTATTTCACTAATCCAAACAATCTATTTTGTAGATACTCATTCAAAGATCATCTCTACAAAAAATCACTTGAATCCGATATCATTTGACCATTCAATTGAGTTATTGAAAATTTAGTACTTTCTTGAAGCACCGTGTTCATTGATTTTGTAGGACACAATTGGATGTCGAAACGGTTTTCGATTTGTCTAATTTTTGTAAGGATGATCTATGAATGAAGACCTAAAAAATAGATGGTTTGGATCATTGGAAAAAATATTATAGGGTACCCTAAATGGAGTCCCTCAAATGGAACTATTTAAGGGATCCCTCAATAGAAGGGGACTGTATATATATATATATATACATATATATAAAGATATAAAGATGTTTGATTACACTGTGTCAGTACCATCCTATGATTGTTAGGTCTCACGTGGCATAGGATTTTTAGGTGTTGAGACAGACCCCATACGTGGCGTTGGATGTTCCAGCGTATGGGGAGATTTTGTGATTGTTAGGTCCCACGTGGCGTAGGATTTTTTGGTGTGAGGACAGGCCCCATACGTGGCGTTGGATGTTTCGGCGTATAGGGAGATGATATGATTGTTAGGTAACACGTGGCGTAGGATTTTCCTGCGTGCTGACAGACCCCATACGTGACGTTGGATGTTCCGGCGTATGAGGAGATTTTATGATTCTGAGGTCTCACGTGGCGTAGGATTTTCCGACGTTGAGACAGACTCCATACATAGCGTTGGATGTTCCGGCGTATAGGGAGATTTTGTAATTGTTAGGTCCCACATGGCGTAGGATTTTTCGGCGTGAGGACAGACCCTATATGTGACGTTGGATGTTCCGGCGTACGAGGATATGATATGATTGTTAGTTCGCACGTGGTATAGGATTTTTCGGCGTGTTGACAGACCCTATACATGACTTTGGATGTTCCGGCGTATGAGGAGATTATGTGATTATTAGGTCTCACACATGTCGTGGGATTCTTCTGGCATGTGAGACAAGCCCCATACGCGGCGTTGGATTTTCTAGCGTATGGGGAGATTATGTGATCATTAGGGAGATGAATGAAGGATTGTGGTACTGTATTGGAAAGAACTAGTGTGGCTTGGTCCCTCAGTAAAGGTATGTAGGCAGCCTAGGGTAGGGCCTAGGTGCAGCCGCAGACTAAATGTTATTCATGTTGTTTTATTGAGATTGGTTCTGACCTTGTCGTTAGTCCTGAAATTCGGTTGAAAACTAGATGAAGTAAAGTGCATTTAGGTATTCATATTTATGTGTGAATTTATTATTTGCCTTGGTTAATGTATTAGTTGACTTAAGAGCTCTGTTGGTAGTTTGGTTTCAGATTATTTGAAGGCCGGAGGCCGATTATGTGAATTGCATGAAATTATCTTGTGCATGCTGCCAGTTGTGGATATTAAATGTGTTTTATGCAGGTTGAAATTTTTGGGATTGTTCAAATTACATGGGAGACTCTGCCAAAATTTCGGTAGAAAGTCTCGGCCTTTAGTAAGTGGACCCGGCATCGGGGTAATGTCGGAATTTCCACAGGATTCGTCTCAGGTTTCGAGAAATTCGGGGCGGGTCTTGTCAACTTGTAATATCCCACATCGACCAACAGAGAGGGGGAGATGTGCCTTATATGTACATGCCCGCCTCCATCTAGCACGAGGCCTTTTGGGAGCTCACTGGCTTCGAAGTCATGGGAACTCCAAAGTTAAGCGAGTTGGGTCTAGAGCAATTCCAGGATGGGTGACTCACTGGGAAGTTGCTCGTGAGTTCCCAGAAACAAAATTGTGAGGGCAGAGAGAGGGGCCCAAAATGGACAATATCGTGCTATTGCAAAATCAATCCCGGGATGTGACATTCTCTCTCTCTCTTTCTCTCTCTCTCTCTCCCCCATTCGCGTGCCCCTCCATTCTGTTTTTAAAATTATAACAAAGGAGTCGATGTATTACAACAAAGGGACTGAGAGACGAGCTCCATATTCAGAGCAATGGATGATGACTTGGTTGGGGAGGGCATGTGATATCCTGTTCCTAAATTAATAGTTAATTATTAAATTATTAAAGTAAAAGACAATTTTACCCCCGAGAATATTTTAATGAGTTTTAAAATTGACTTTTTGTTCTGGAAGGAATTTGGAGATTTGAGTAACACTATTATGTAGAGCACGTCGATACGAGTTCGTAGACACGTAATGGGCCCGAATCGGAGTTTAACCGAAGAAGTTATGATCAACAGAAGTGCAGTGGCACAACCGTAAATATTTCGAAGTTAGATTTTAAAAACCCCAGATTAGATTTCTTCTCTCTGTCTCTCTCTCTCTCTTGCTCGAAACATAGCCGGCCACGTTTTGGCCTGCAGCTCCTTCATCTAGCCACTGTTGGCCACAAAACCACAGCTGTTAGAACCGGCTCAACTTCTTCTCTCCGACCTACCCCTTCTCCGCCGCAACCGTAACCCCGTGCGGCCAGAAATAGCTCAAAACGGCCAGGTTTCTTTGAAAATTTATGTCGTCGCTTCCAAAGATTCCGACCACTAAATTTGTCGATCCATGTATGCTTTCTCATCCTTTCAACTTAACTTAGCTTATGGTTGGGTTGGTTATGATTGATTTTGAAGTTTTGAACCTCGATTTACGATCTAAAGTTTTGACCAGTTTTCGGCTCGAATTGCTGGCAAGTTCCGGCTACCTTTTGGCCATGAATTAAGAACAAAAGTTGCTCAACTAATTGTCCTGATCATGTAGGTATAGATATTGTTGGGTGTTTTGAGAATTTCTCAAGCCACCCATGCACTGTCAGTGCGTGGGCCAAGTTTGGGTGGCCAATCTGGTCCTAACATAATCTCCATGTCGTCCCGAGCATGATGGTATGCTCGGATTCGAATTTGGTTATCTTTTGACAGTCGAACAGATTTTTACATATTAGGCGATATCCGGGTTCGATATGTTCAGACCGTTGGATCGACTCCATTTCCAAATATGTTGATCTAGGAACCTCTAGAATCGTGTCAGAATTCACGGATTGAGAATCGGAGTCCAGGATACTCCGAATCAATGATTCAAAGATTATGTAAATGGTGACCGTTCGATCGTGCGATTGTGAGCGATCCGATCACTCGACTTGGACCAAACTTGCAAGACGTGTTTTGTGAACTTTGTTGAACCTATAGGAACTTTTGGATTATTAATCGGAGGTCGTGGACCTCACGGGGACCGGGTTGACCAATATAAGAATTTAATCGTATATTTAATCTCGGGTCTTTTCAGACCATTCCAATTGTCACCACTATTGAAAATGGGCCTAGGAACTTTCTGAAGTTACACACACGCACTTTAAGGCCAGGGGTCAGAATTTTGATTAAATATTTGTGGTTGAGCTATATTATTAATTAAATATTTTAATCCCTTAAATAGGTACTCGGGCTCCACCAAACCTGCAAGAAGGACCCTCAAAGGGTCAGGCAAGCTCAGATGCATAGTGAGTGGACGTTTGTTTTATAAATGAATTTTATGCAGTAAAAGTTTTGTTAATTGATCATGAACGATTTATTTATGGGTTTTGCTTTCTAAGCATATAGTTTGAATTCAAATTCTTTTATAAAATTCTGTTTATGATTAAATGTGAATAGCTTGGAAAGTAGAAAAGGAAATGGTAACATGATTTAAGGATATAATGAGAAATAGTATTATAAATTTTCAGGAAAGGTTTTTAAACCACCATAGGTACCCAAATGTTGCCTTCGAATAAACTGTAGCCTTCGGATATAATGACGTCCACGAACATCCTAGTTGCCTTCAGTTGAGTCAGCGCGCGTTTGACAGTTGCCCTGCGAGCCCTAGGGATACCCGGACTGCGATGAGCCAGGAATGCGGCTCAGGTTGACGAAGTGTCTCTTGAGTTCTATGAGGAATGCGTCTTGGGTTAACTTTGTGTTTCCGAGTTCTGTGAGGAGGTGTTGCTTATGTGACACTTGGAATTAATGGTATAATATGAGAAATAAATAGAAAAATCTTGGAATTGACGGATTTATGATGGGTACACCTAGGTGGAAAGGAATTATTATTTTTCCATGCTTTCAAATAGTTTTGATGAATTGTTGGAATATATGAACGGTTATATGAATATAAATATGCATGCTTGATTTTTGTACGAATATAGAACATGGATGAAATGAATTTTCAAATGGTTTTAACAGTGGGGTTAGTATGTTGATATTATATTTTGCAAAACCTTCTTTTGTCCACTCACTTTTAATATTTTGCACCCCCTGGCAGTAATTGAGTACTGGAGCACCACCACCAGGAGTTCATCACCCACCACTCCTCCACTTCCATTATGTAGGATAATCTACTGTAACCGTGTTATTTTTGTGAATTAAATTAATTAGTAGGCTATGATATTACCTTAGGATTTCTGTAAGGCTTGAGGCAACATAGATTTGCTATTGGATTGTGTGTGTTCTAACATTGTGCATGCTGAACGATTGTAGATATATGAATTGCATTTTGTACAGGTGCAAATTTTGGGAAACAAGCAATTTACAGGGGAGACTTTGCCGAATTTTCTGCAGAAGTTAAACCTTAAAAGAATTTTTGAGTTTTGGTTTAGAGGGCAATTTGGTTAAGTGTACTCGGCACCTGACAGGTGTCGGATACATACAAAGTTCGACGCAAATTCCAAAATGGAATTTGCGTCGGGTCCTGTTAGGCAGAGTCGGTGGAATTTCAGATTTCATATTATTTTACTTTTAAAATTATTTTTAACATATAAAATGACCAACTTTTCCTCATATTTAACTTCAAATGGATGAACTATTGAGGTTTAAATGGCAGGGGAAATTGGCAAAAAGAAAAAGTTTGTATCCTTAATTTTTTTTTTTTTTTTGAAGTTTAGGATTCGAATTGAAAGTAGCATAAAAGTTCGTGGGTAGATCAAGAGTTATCCTATTTGAAAAGAGCGCTGCTATTTCCACCCTCTGTCTTATTTTTCCACTCACCATTTAAATTTTAAAAAATATAATTTTTTCTTTCCACCCACTATTATTCCTAAAATACCCTTGACACCTGGACATTCACTTAACACTTTTAACCTTAACTTAACACCGTTGAGTCCAAAAAATTAAAAAATAAATGAAAACAGAAAATTAGAAAATGAAGAGTTTTAGTAGCCACTCGCAGCACAGCTCCAAATCTAACAAGAACCACGTAACTTCCACCGCCAGCTAAGCCGTCGCCGCCTCCTCCTCCTTCGTTGTATTAAACAAAAGCTTCGAAACTGGCCTCTGTCAAACCTTTGTTATGACCCACTAAGTCTGCCTAAATCCCAATCTAACCTTCTTCTCCTTTCTTTATTTCAATCAACCCACGAATAAATAAACAAGGATTTAAAAGGTTTGTATCTGGGGTTCTCTCTGAGTTTCTGTTTTAGTAGTACAACATTTTGCCTAAGCCTCAATGACAAATCAACCTCCTAGTGTGATGGTTGCCTATGTACTGACTAGACACACAAGGCTAGAAGAACACAACCTGCGTGCATCAAATGGAAAAAGAATGGCCTAGCTTATTTGTTAGAAATATAGTCTTCTAATACACAATTGGTAGTGTGGGTAGTCTGCTCGCCCTTTCCTTCTCAAGTTGCCCAGTTGGGAGAGAGATGTGGCTAGCGGTGAGGTGAGGTGAGGAGGGGAGGTTGGTTGTCGTGGGGTCGAGTGGGTAGTTTGGTGGTTGTTTGCTGAGTTTTTTTTTCCTTTCTATATTTTTTAAAAAACTTTTATTTTGAATTAACAGTGTTAACTTAAAGAGTAAATTAGTGTCCAAGTGTCAACAAATTAGCTAAGGAATTGAAGTCTAGAATAAGTGGGTTGCGTGACCTTAGAAGTCATTTTATACATGAGTAAATTTGTTTTTAAAATTTTGAAAATAAAGTGGATGAGAAAATAAGAAGATAGGTGGGTAAAAATAACAGCACTCTTTGAAAAATATGGGCAAAAGGTCTGTGCATGCAAACCTAGCACGTGAGGCCCAAACCCCCTAAAGCTTTAGGCCAGCGCGCCCATCATCTTCTTTAAAAATTCAAATCCACCCTTCACTATTGAGTAGTGTTCTCTCTTAATTTTTGATTTGGGTTCTTCAGAAACAGCTGAAACTCTCTCGCTGAATTTGGGTTCATCATTTCTGCTGAGAAATAGAGAGAGCTCATCATTCTTTCCATGCCCAACTGTTGACTCTGTGCCAACCTCTCATCACCGCCAAAAGCAAAACGAGGCTGCCACCATAGCCACGAACCACGCGGCTGCTGGTAATTTCATTGTCTAATTTTTCAAGAATTTATATGCTTGCTTAACTTGAAATGCTAGGTTTCAATTACACAAATTTGGGTTTTTTGATTTTTCATTGATGGTTTTTTTAGTACCCTTCCTGTTTTTTGCCTTTTTTTTTTCTTCTGCTTGCATCAACCCCTCTTCATTTTTCTCACCAGTGAATACGAGTTGCCGTTTGAAGAAGAGATTTGAAAGCCATGCAAAGCACGAACCTTTTATCAATCCCATGCCTACCATCCGCTCCTACTCATCGTTAGCTTCACCCAATAGCTTACCCAGTTCGTTTTTAGCCTCAATCGCGACTTTGCTCAAAGCCTGTAAAACCCAATACCATCTACTACAAGTTCATGCGCAGATTATACAAAAGGGTTTAGAGCAAGACTGCTTCCTCGTAACCCAGTTCATTTGCCTCTGCAACACTCTCTCTTCCCTCTCTTACTCCACTGCCGTCTTCGATAGCGTTCACAGTCCCAGTACCTTTCTCTGGAACACTTTGATAAAAGGGTACTGTGAAAGGTCGAGTTTTGCCGATACTGTTGACCTCTTTGTTCGGATGAAGAGAGAGGAGGGTGTTCCCGATAGGTATACGTACCCGTCTCTCGTTAAGGCCTGTGCGAGTGAGGCGAAGGTCTGGGAAGGCAGGGCAATACATGGGACTGCGGTGAGGTGTGGGGTTGATGGGGATGTGTTTGTGAGCACCAGTTTGATTGACTTGTATGGAAAATGTAGGGAGATTTTGTGCGCTCGCAAGGTGTTTGATGGAATGTCTGAGAGAAATGTAGTTTCTTGGACGGCTATGGTTGTTGGGTATGCAAGTGTTGGGGACTTGGATGAGGCCCACAGGCTGTTTGATCAGATGCCGCAGAGAAATGTGGTGTCTTGGAATGTGATAATTAGTGGGTTTGTGAAATTGGGTGATTTGACAAATGCTAGGAGGATCTTTGATCAGATGCCTGAGAAGAATGTGGTTTCTTTTACTACGATGATTGATGGATATGCCAAATACGGAGATATGGCGTCTGCAAGGTTTTTGTTTGACCAAGCCCCTAACAAAGATATTGTTGCGTGGTCGGCATTGATATCTGGGTATGCACAAAATGGTCAACCCAACGAGGCTGTGAAGATATTTCTTGAAATGAGCACAAGGAATGTTAAGCCTGATGAGTTTATAATGGTGAGCTTGATGTCAGCTTGTTCCCAAGTGGGTTGCTTACAGGTGGCTAAATGGGTTGATTCTTACGTGAGCCAGAGCTCAATTGATGTTCGTCAGGATCATGTTCATGCGGCTCTAATTGACATGAATGCAAAGTGTGGTAATATGGAAAGAGCAACAAGTTTGTTCGACAAGATGCCTAAACGTGACATGATTTCATATTGTTCTATGATACAAGGGTTGTCGGCTCATGGTCGAGGGGATCAAGCTGTTGCCCTCTTCAATAAGATGTTAAATGAAGGTTTGGCTCCTGATGAGGTTGCTTTTACAGTCATTCTGACAGCCTGTAGCCGGTCAGGGCTCATTGAGGAGGGTTGGTACTTCTTTGAATCAATGAGACATAAGTACCATTTGACTCCCTCTCCTGATCATTATGCATGTATGGTTGATCTTCTTAGCCGTTCGGGACGGTTAAATGCAGCTTATGACCTTCTACAATCAATGCCTATGGAGCCTCATGCTGGTGCTTGGGGTGCACTACTTGGAGCCTGTAAGCTAAATGGAAATATAGAGTTAGGGGAATTGGTTGCTAATCGACTTTTTGAGATTGAACCCCAAAATCCTGGTAATTATGTGCTATTGTCCAACATCTATGCGGCAGCAGACCGCTGGTTTGATGTTTCTGCTGTGAGGGACAAAATGGAAGAGCAGGGAATTAAAAAGATAAGAGGTCGCAGTTGGATTAGTTCAAAAGGCTGAGCTTCTTGCTAACTCCCTTGATGCAATGCCTGGAGTTTATGCAGATGGCAGACAATGTTCTCTGACGTCTACATTATGTAATTTAAGCATTTACCTTATTAATGCACCTATAGAACTATTATTTACTTTATGTACGTGCTTTAGTATTTCTGGATCCTAATCTCTTAGTTTCTTCTCTACAGGACGTGAACGATGTACTGGTAGCTATAGATCATGTCATTGACTTGGGCGTTGCCAGTCCATCAAAACTTGCAGTTCTTGGTGGTTCTCATGGTGGATTTCTGACAACCCACTTGATTGGCCAGGTGTGGTAGTTTATCAAATAGCATGACTGTGTGCCTTTAATGTACAATGCACAGACTCGCAGACTATCTTCATTTATATTCTATCTTGTTAGTGTTATGCATTCCAAGTCCTGGATACCACTAGTTGATGATTCAACTTTTGGACAGCTGCTTATTTGTGTACTGGTGGTTTGGGGCTTTCATGCTTAAAAGTTTTCATTTTTATTTTTAAAGCGTATAACTTATGCAAGGTTGGTAGATGAATGCTCTAAAAGGTGGAAAGTACATGTACTTTTAGTTGTACTTAAGAATTCAATAATATTGTAACTGAAATGCTGCAGGCACAGGATAAATTTGTTGCTGCAGCAGCTAGGAATCCTGTTTGTAACCTCGCATTAATGGTGGGTACAACAGAGGTCCCTGATTGGCGCTATGCGGAGGCCTATGGAAGTGAGGGTCAAAATAGCTTCACAGATGCACCTTCAGCTGAGCATCTGACTCTCTTCCAGAGCAAATCTCCTATTGCACGTCTCGAAGGTATATACTTTGTTTAGGCTTCTTTTATGTTATGATATTATGATCCTACTCTGGATTTGGAAGCTTTCATTAGAAGTATATTGGATCGGAACAGTAGGAAAATCTACAGAAACATTTAAAACCAAACAATCTCAAGATAGCAGCTCTCCCAACATCGATTAACTGCATGCCCTTTCACATTTTAAGCAACTACAGAGACATACCATAAAATTCTTCAATAGCTGCAATTTGCAATCATGCATCGACTTTGGAAAGGCAGAGTAGCATGATATTTGTCATTTGCACAGGCAAGATGTGTATTGTTGTCACTGCATCACGTGAAGAAAAATATTAATTGAACTAAAAACAGAACAGGAACAGAAAAGAGTGAAGAAATGGGAAAGAGCTGGTACATGTCATGATGACAAATACTTCTGTGCAAGTTTAATTCTTGACTCTTGAGATTGGCTAATTCAAGCGAATCAATTCCAAGGGTTAAGATTGTATCTAGATATTCCCTCCTATGACCACTTTGGTGGGACCAGTACTGAGATTTCTATGTTACTCGGCCTTGAAGTTTTCTGCAATATGTAGAATTAACATTTAGTCAAGAAACGTGAAACATGCAATTAATTTCCTTTTCCAAAAACAGCTAATATTTAGAACGATATTATCTACTTCTAACTTTTTGATTTTTTTTGCTCCCTGCAGGTCAAAACACCCACCCTTTTACTTTTGGGTGCTCTGGATCTCCGTGTTCCAGTTTCTACTGGGTTGCAAGTAAGCTAATATGTTCCCCTCTTAATGAACACTTTAGTCTATTTAAATAGTTTTACAAGAATAACAAGTGCTTGTATAATAATTCTTATTGGCTGCATTGCATCAGAAAGTGAACGAAACATAAAATACACAAACCATTGGAATCTATAAATTTATTTATTTATAATCTTTTTTCTTTTAAAGTGGTTTCCTTTGTCCCCCAAGTGGGTGGGAAGAATTTGATGCATACACGGTTACATAATTATAATGATGTAAAATTAGAAAAGTGATCTGGATGTTTATTGTTGTAGTATGCTCGGGCATTGAAAGAGAAAGGAGTTCCTGTCAAAGTCCTGTCAAAGTCATTGTAGTAGTCTCTCAGTGTCAGTCACCACTACAATCAAGCTCATAAAATTTCATACTTGGGTTTCAATTCCATCTGAGTCCAGCTCCTGTTTGCCGGCCGCAATCGGACTTTGAGAGCTTTCTGAGTATTGGTGTGTGGTTCAAGAAGTATTTATCGTAAACGGGCGGGCATTTCTCCCCTGCTTTTACTGCCTCAATTCAATTTCGAGAGCTTACTTAATATTGCTGTTTTTATGGGCAGTACAAATTTCTCATGCAATGCTGTGCATTAAAGTTACACTCAGTAGGTTTCTCAAAAATAAAACAGTTCTCTCAGTAGGTTGGATCCACTTATAACCAAACTCTTGACGTTGAACTTCTTGAACTGTATAATCTTCAGTCTTTTTTATTTGCGTTAAGTATATAAAACCCCCAAAACTATATGGTAAATTTCGGTCTTTTTTGGTGCATGATCTTATAAGTTGAACAAATTATACGCAAACTCAAATAAAATCTACATATAGAATCTTTATTAGCCAGAAACTGTTTGTAAGTCTGTTAAATATTCTTAGTGTCCTCTAAATCTAATGCTAATTTAGTTAGGCCTCATCATTTGGCTCGCGGGCTCATGGGCTGATGGGAGCTTGGCTGGCCCATCGAAAAAAAGTCCGTCTCGGCCTGTTATGGGCTTTGAGATGGCTCGGCTCCCCTTGGGCAGGGCTAGGCTTGGGCTTGGGTGTTTGAAGCCCGGCCCGGCCCATAGGCTCGGCTCGATTAAGCCCAAGAAAGTCCGCCCCGGCCCGCCCACAAAAGCCCGGCCCGTTAGGCCCGCATACATATATAATTATGTATAAATAAGAGTTTAAGTTTATGATTATATCACTTAAATCACATATATAATTTGTTTCATTTCATTTACTTTTCTTTACTCATTCCTAGTTTATAATTGGATGATTAGCACATTAATTTGTGTCAATTATTAATTCAACAATTATATATATATATAAATAAGATGAACAACATATTACATCACCAAATACAATCATATCACGAAACATAATCGTACTACCAAATATAATCATGCTTTTCTTGAACACATCACCAAATATTTGCATATTTATTCATACCATCCTTTAAAACAATATTTTTTTGATACTTATTATTTTTTAAAATTATTTCTTAAAACGTATTACGATTTAATTATGTTATAACCTCAAAAATAATACTTGATTTTATTATTTTTGTGAAAAATCTTATAAGTTGTGTGACTTTATTGGGTATTTTATGAATTTGGTTTGAAGTGAAAATATTGGAATAAAGTAAGTTTAATCTCAAATTTGGGTTAAAATGCCTTTATTTTTTTTGAATGAAATAGGGCTCGTTTAGGCTCGGCCCGGCCTGATGGACTTTCTCAAGCCCGGCTCATGGGTCGGATTTGGGTTTCGAATTTTTTTTTAAAAATCCGGCCCGACCCAGCCATATTTTCTCTCTCTTCTTTAAAGCCCGGCCTGACTCAACCCAAGCCCATTAAATCCCTAAATTTAGAGCGATTTGCCTATTTTGATTATATTTAACTGGACAGAATACAGATGCCTATTTTTTTCACATCTCACATTTGGTATATGCAATACAAAACTAGAGTGAAGTTGCCAACATGCATATTTTTAATTTTTGGTGAAACGAAATGCCAACATGAATATATTGAAAACAATGAATCCAACGATAGATTTCGCATAACCCAATAAAAAGGACAGTGGCTTAGCCAGTTAACCAGGCTTGAACATGAGCCCAACTATACCTTAACCAGACACAGAAATGTCTAAAAATGGGCATATAAATTATTTAAACTCAGAATTTCCTATGATTTTAGGGTTTTTTTATTTGAGAGATTTACTATTATACCCAATAATATAGAAGCTCAAATTATAAAAAAATCATATATGAAATAGATTTTAGAAACATACCTAAAGTCCATTTACAATATAACAAAAAGACTTTTAACTTCTTTTAAATTACAAAATTGCCATTGATTTCTTAAAACAAACTCAACCCCAAAACCTCATAAAAAAAGCCCAAAACACTCAATAGGGCACAAACTCAGATTTTCCTATGACTTTAGGGTTTGTTTTTTCTTCTATTTAAGCCAACTCTTATATTTGACAGTTTATTCATAGAGCCGAGATTTTCTCTTCCTTTTCTGTTCGTCTCCTCTTCTTATTACCCTAACTAAGCCAAGCACTGCCATAACCCTCCATCTTCTTCTCTATATCCATGGAGCGTACGGAGCTTGCTGTTGAGAACAACGATCTGCCTCGTGATCTTGTGTCGAAGAGAACAGCGATCTGGTAGTTGTATATGATTTCAAACAATCAGACAGAGGCTTTAATTTGAGACAATTTGAATTTGAATTTAATGTTTACTTATCGCTTTGCTTCTCATTGTTGGGTTTGTTCCATATCTGATTTTTCAATGATTGTTGTGGCATTAGGGATTCTCTGAGGTTGCTTTCGATATAAACAAGAAGGTGGATAAGCTTATCTCGTTGATGGTAGGCGGGAATTCGCTTTCCCCTCCATTGCAGGAGCCACCAACTGACTGTGAAATTAGCAATATGGAGCTGTTCGAGATTCTTTGGAAGGCGAGTGGGAAGCTTGAGGTACTATTATTGCTCATGTCGAGCAAGGAGTGAAGGCATAACCCTAAGTTCCAAAGCCTTATTATCACCCTTTAAACTTCTGCGTTTCTTATTTTAGACTTTAGCAGTATAAACTTCTGGTATTCCATTATTTCTTATTAGAAATATGTTAAGACTTTCCATGGGTTGTATAAATTTGATAGTTTGTGTTTTGTGGAATTGTTTGGAAAATGCCAGGTCTCCTTATTTTAGACTTTTATACAACCTAATGAGAGAAAGGGTGGTTCTTCGAGACTACATAATTCACTAGTGGTTTCGAAATTTTGTTAATGTTACAGCTTTGATGAAAATGGTCCCAGACTCACCAGCGAATTCCTCTTTCGGAATCCAGAAAGGAAGTTGGCGCAGCTAACCCATGGAGAACAAAAGACCAACCAAAAAAAAATTTGGAATATTAGTTAGCCGCATTTTTACCTTAAGGTATTATCTTACTGATAAACAAGATAAGTTTGTTTGGGGTTCCGTTCTTCTAGACTTTATAGTTCAAGAAATTTGTGGTCATCCACTCTTAGAACAAATCTAAGAGTGGAGAAAAAACTGATTTAAAAATCCATACAAAATTGGTGGATTTGGTCCCTCAATATGCCAAAATTACTTGGCATTATATATCCTCACAAAATTTATCGAAAGCTTTGGTAAATGGCTACAAACAATACAAACAAAAGAAGGGGAAACAAACTATTTGCTCTGTCTTAAACATTAAATGATGAAATTCACTTCATTGCCTCTAAATCATTACAATTCTTTTGATCACTGATTACTTCTTTTAATCATTACTTGTTTCTCATTTCTCTACCATTTATTGTTTTTTTTATGTCATTTGTGGTCCTCAAGGTTAGTATGTTTAGGGTTATGCAATTGAATTAGTTATGCAAGACGCTTATGATAGGATGATGTAGGACGAAATATGAGTCAATTATTCGTGAAAAATTAATTAAAATAAAGTGGCTCAAAGTTCACTAATTATGCTTATAAGAGCGTTTGAGGTCACCCACTTAATAACATTAGTACTTCTTATTGAAACCACTTGGGTTTCTGTGGAAACTCAAGGACATAAGGGCAAAAGTTTGAGTCTTACTTCTATAATTATGTTGGATTGAAAATTTGGTGCCCTTGTTCTTTCTTGCACATGTTGAAAACTAGTCTAACAACAAAAGCCAAATACTAAGTTTCCAGAGTGAAGCTTAACGGACCATATTCTTATGAGCTATATCAATGCCTAGATCCAACTAAAAATTATTAACATTTCAACAGTTGCAGCAAAACTTACGCACTGAGAGCACCACCTCCTTTTGCACGACCATCCATTTTTGCAACAATAACAGCTCCAAACTGAAACACTGTCCCTGAAGGCTTGAGCTTCATCAAATGCAGCCTGACCAATATTGCTACCATAACAAACATAACAAGATCTGGTTTCTGGAATATGAGAGGAAGTATATTAAGAGAAAGATATTATCAAGCAAATGCAGTCATCAGCAAGTTTACATAGCATGAAATTTCAGAACAAACACCGTTGCTTCAGAAACTTGACGCATTTCTTCAAAAAGAGCAGCTTCTTGTTTGTGATGCCCACTAGTGTCAACAATTATAAGATTGCAATTCACCTTTGAGAATGTTTCCACACCTTCAACTGCAAGTGGACGCCAGGGATGGATGGGCAGGACACCAAGGATGGCTGCCTTTTAATGTCCACCATGTTTTTCCTCACTCTTCCCAACCAGAAACTGTGGTTCTAACTCCAAAAACATCAAACTGTGATCCATACCAGTGGAGTATGAGACCAAACTATAACCACTGTGATACTAATCCAACTACTACATTCCTCTTTCTTTCACTTCCCCTATTAAAAAATAACTAATATCTAGAATTGAGATGTTTACTGAAAGATAAGAAAAATTCAACATTCGCAAACTTCACAACTCTATAAGGCTTGTAATTGTCCAAAGAAAAAAGAGCACCTTCCATACAATGGAATCTTAGCCATACTGGCATTCTGCTTAAACTGATCAAATGCACAGCTCGAACTGTATCTGCACACACTAGGGAAGGTTTCCAAACATTTTTTCTGACGATAATATGCACATTTTGTTAAACACAGCATGCTTCACCTGAAAGTACATTTTAAAGTCCAAGAAATTTCTTTCCAATACATTAATCAATCGTTAAAACTCTTCAATTCGAACTTAATGACTAAAATTGTTGCACATAAGAAATGTGAAATAATCAATCAACTTTCAGACCAAAAAGAAAATTCCAATCAGTGTGAAATTAGCAAGCTTACCTTGTAAACAAGAAAACATGACAACACTTGGTTTCCCTTTCTTGGGAGTGAAAGACAGTTTCCCTGGATCCACCATTTTGCAAAGTTTGTTAAATATAGCCTATCAAAAAGAAACACTTCATTAGAAAACATAGAAAACCAAGAGAGGAAAAAGAAAAAAGAAGAAGTGAAATAGATCGTCGACCATCAATTTGCTGCATAACTGAATACAAAAAAAGAAAAAGAAAAAAATGTATCCAAAAGACATCTGTTATTAGTTATCTATCTGCATCTTTTGTCAGCCAAGTATCTAGTCAAAATAAAACCTTTTAGCATTCTCACAAGTCTAAAACCCAACAGTATGTTTCGTTTAATGCAAACCTTGATGCACGCATTGTAGGCTACACATGATAAACAATTGATCATCTACTTGACGCACACATTGTAAGCCCCAAATTCAATACCAACTTAATAACATCCAAAAACACCAAATTTATTCAAAACGCTCATCACTCAATCAACCAACTATAACATAAAAAAGAAAAAAAGCTTGAGAGTTTATGAAAACATGTACTGGCTGAATAATCTTGCACCTGTTGTGACCAGCAGCGAGATCATCCAAATTGACGATCTTTTTTTATATTGGTCTGCATGTCACGGACGAGCTTGAATTGAGCATCGGATTGGAGCAGAGCACGACTCGTTCAGGACCTTCTCGTCGAGAGCACGTCCAATGCTCCCTCCCAATTGCGCCAACACCATCTTCGCTGATTAAAGGAGAAGAACTTGATGGGTTTGGTTTCGAAGTTGAGAATGGATTGCGAATTCTGTGACTGTGTTTAGGGGAAATTTGGGGCTAGGGATTGAGTGAAAATTTGTGGTAGGGTTTGGGAGAAATCAGAAATAAATTGATGTCTCCACTCCCTGTGATTGCCCTGACTTTGACGAAACTGTAATCGAAACAGAAGAACTCTGCCGACCAAAATTGAATTGGGTTCTTTTTACACAAAATGGTACCTAATCTTTGTTCAAATTTCGTTTTGGTCCCTCTTTTTTTTTGTCCGGCTCCATTGACCTTATTTGCGGTGTTTGAAACAGAAACAACCACCCAAAACCAATCGGCTAACCAAGCCAAATCAAACTAAATCATAATTTATATTTTGACTAGCATCTCGGCACAGGTTTACATTGGTTTTCCATTTTTAAAATTAAAATAAGTAGTTATGTTTTATAAAAAATAGAATTCATTATTTGATTTGATTTTTAATTTTAATTTTTTTAATATGAAAAATATAAATTGACTATATTATCTTCATCTACTTAATAAATTTTAAATTTTAATATTTGAATTAATCAAGAGTATTTTTATAATAATTTAAATGTTTTCAACAAAATGGTACCTAATCTTTGTCCAAATTTAGTTTTGGTCCCTATATGTTTTATTATTATTTTTTGTCTGGCTCCATTAACCTTATTTGAGGTGTGAAAAATTAGTTAAAATAAAGTGTTTCAAAGTTGAAAAGAAATCAAAAAAGGAGTATCATTGAGATTTTCTAATTAATTGAGGAAGTTTGAAGAAATAATGATTCTATCAGGATTTGTATTTAATTTAATATTTTGAAGAATAAGTTATTTATTAAGATATTATTTTCCTATTGACTTTAGGGTTTGTTTTTTTCTTCTATTTAAGCCAACTTTTGTATTTGAAAGTCTATTCATAGAGCCGAGATTTTCTCTTTCTTTTCTATTCGTCTCCTCTTCTCAGAACCCTAACTAAGCCAAGCGGTTATGGCAATGCTTGGCTTAGTTAGGATTCTGAGAAGAGGAGAACAACGATCTGGTAGTTCTATATGATTTCAAACAATCAGAACAGAGGCTTTAATTTTGAGACAATTTCAATTTCAATTTAATGTTTACTTATGGCTTTGCTTCTTGTTGTTGGGTTTGTTCCATATCTAGCATTTTTTAATTCTCATTAATATTGTCTGATTTTCCAATAATTGTTGTGGCATTAGGGATTCTCTGAGGTTGCTTTCGATATAAACAAGAAGCTGGATAAGCTTGTCTCGATTATGGCAGGCAGGAATTCGCTTTCCCCTCCTTCGCAGGAGCCACCGATTGACTGTGAAATTGACAATCTGGAGCTGTTCGAGATTCTTTGGAAGGCGAGTGGGAAGCTTGAGGTACTATTATTGCTCATGTCGAGCAAGGAGCAAGGACTGAAGGCATAACCCTAAGCTCCAAAGCCTTATTATGACCCTTTAAACTTCTGCGTTTCTTATAGTAATTTCGGTTCTTAATCTTGTAAATCCTTATTTTCATAGTTTTACATGTTCAAGGTCCACAGCCCGCTTCTCTCTAACTCCTCAATCTTTTATTTTATTTTTTTGTTCACTCTTTTCTTGTGTCTTCAAAATTCTCCCAGTTAGTCCTCTATCATTAAGTCTGTTTTTGGTAAATAAAGTAAAAATAAACAAATCTAGTACTGCTGAGTTATCTCTCCGATTATGGATTCCAAGCAAGAAATTGAAAATAAATTGATAGAATGTGCGTGAGGGGTGGGTGGGTCTGGCAGTTGTGATGTGATTAATTATGGTTAAGTGATGAAATTTTGAAGAAAAAGTTATGATGAAAATGATGTTTTTGACCTAATAGTTTTGTAGGCCAAACGAAAAAAAGGAAAGAATAATACCACAAGACTCGTCGACCTTATGACATTACACCAAAATTATTTTGTGTAAACAAAGACTTAATTGGGCCCGTTTTGACCTTTAGATGATTTCAATAGTTAAAAAAAAACTAGCATTGGCCTAAATTTGTTAGAATTTCACAATTAATTCAACCCATGAACAAATCTAAGACAAGTCTATCAACATTGAGATAGAAAAGATTACCTTCATTGTCAATCCATTGCCATATATTTCAGCCATATATGCCTCCAATAATGGAAGCTAGCTGAACAATATCTCTTTCATTGTCAATCCATTGTCTTAATTAATGCCTAAAAAACATTGTACATGTGGGTTTTTGATGCGTTTGTGGATTCGAAGATTATGGCCTGGCCTTTTGGTATTTTCCCTATTTAAGACATGTATTTTATGGTTTTGCAGACTTATTGTATTTTTTTTTTGTTTATTTTTTTTAATACATGTGATAGTTTAAACTACAATGGGATGTCGGTTTACTAAGGTGTCATGGAGTTCAAACCTAAGATCACTGGTCTGCAAGTCAATGTCTTTTTCCATTGGACTAGACCTTGTTTGGCTTGTTTATTGCTTTTGAAGCGACCATGGTTTTTATCCCTTTGTTTAAAAATCCATACAAGATTGGTGGATTTGGTCTCTCAATATGCCAAAATTACTCGACATTAAATATCCTCACAAAATTTGTTGCAAGCTTTGGTAAAAGGCTACAAACAATACAAACAAAAGAAGGGGGAACCAATCCTATGTGCTTTGTCTTAAACATTAAATGATGAAATTCACTTCATTGCCTCTAAGTCATTACAATTCTTTTGATCACCGATCATTTCTTTTAACCAAATACATACAATAAGACCAAAAAAAAAGAAATGCCGACCCTTCAGATCACAACCAATGCAACTATTATTAAAAACAAAACTAAATTATCTGTTAGCCCCCTTGTTAATAGGCTCTTGCAAAACGGTTAGCAGCATCACTGGCGGACAGACATCTGTTAGCCTCCCACAAAGGCTAGCCTCTCTGGTTGACAAAGGCAACCCTTACTTGCAAATAAACTTGAGATCACCACTGTAATTGTAATAAATATCTACTTGTTTCCCCCCCCCCCCTCAGAACATCCCCATCATGTCTATACCAGAACCCATTTGCTTCATCGAACTTTGTAAGCTACCCATGCCACCAATCTGCTTCAGCATCTGGGACTTTGCTCATATGCTGTGCATTCATATTTCAGGATAGTGCACTCATTTCACCCTTCTTCGGAATCTTAAGTCCTTTTCATTTTGCTCCATATCTTGGCCAAGGCCCTTGTACTCTTCAAACATCTCCATTACTTCTCTTATTTCGAGACCAGAACCTCGTGCTATTCGAATTATATGTGACTCATTCATGAGTTTTGGATTTGAGCTATCCAACTCTGCAAGACAAGTTAAGCTATTCACTAAACCATGTGAGTTTCTTCCCCACCCCCGAAAGGAACTGAACATGACAGTTATTGCTCAAACTACGTGGCTTAATACACAAAAACAAAAGGACTGGGCATTACTTGCCTTATTTTGTCATTGAATCCATCATGGTCACGTACCACTTGTTCTTTGCCTGGCTTTCCTTTTAACGACCTTTAGGCATTAATTCAGCACTAAATCCTGGAAGCATTGAGAAGACTTACATAAACCAAATAAATTCTTAGCCTGCAGTTGGGTCCTCTCAACAATAACATCCATGATTATGTACACTAAAGCTTCTGAATGTGCGTAGTCTGTGAGAGAGAGAGAGAGAGAGAGAGAGTAAACAAGAGGACACAGAGTTCATACATTATATGTACATTAGGAATAGTGAAATGACATTTTTTGCCCCCGCTTAAATGGTTGTCTCTTCCTTCTGTAGGTTTATGAAAGGTGGCTTGACTCGTTTACTCTTGAGCTCTGTTCACTTCTCTTCGGGACTTCGTTGGAGTCGCTGAGAGAAGGAAAACCTCTGATCAGCCCCACACCCTTCCCCTTCATCCCAACCCTCTCTTTCTCTTCCTTTCTCTATCTCCTGTTAAAGGAAAGAAATATGTCAATGATTCTATATTGAGTGATTGTAGGAATAGATTGTAATTAGCTTAGAATTAGCATGTATATACCTTGAATAGAAGTATCAACCGTGTATAAAGATCTGAGTCTGTAAGCAATACATATATCATTCAATACAATATCAAACTGTTTCATGGTATCAGAGCAACAAGAATATATTGAAAACAATGAATCCAATGAAAGATTTTGTAGGAAATAATAGTGCTAAATTGCTATAAAATAAACAAATAAACACTACAAACAAAACAAATTTTTACAACAGTAGTATGTAATTAAAAGAACCTTAATTGAGTCGAGGCAAGTGTTGGACACTCTGACCTTAAGACGAATTACTCCCCACACTGGTGCTTATGGTTCACTAGTGTTCGCCTCCCAGGATACAACGACTCCCCTCCTTATGAAAGAAGCACTGCAATTCACAAGGAACTTTGAACCAAAATTATGCAGGAAACTCTCTTTATGCAAACTCAAATGCTCTCTATATATAAAAGTATGTATCTAGAGAATTAAGTGAATCAATAAAACTGTAGGAGGATTGCTCTATTTATAGATGATGAAATACCCTTTCTAAAAAGGTATCTTAATCTGAAAAGGCAAACAATGCATTCCTTTGTCTGAAGAGTTGTCACCCCAAATAATGCATCCCTTGGTTTGAAGAGTTGTCACCCCCCATGTGAAGATGTCTTTAACCCAATGGATTTTATTAATTTCTATTCAAATAGGAAAATCAATATTAGTTAATATTAAATTTTCCAACAGATTTCACATAACCCAATAAAAAAGACAGTGGCTTAGCCAGTTAACCAGGCTTGAACATGAACCCAACTCTACCTCAACCAGACACAGAAATGTCTTAAAATGGGCATATAAATTATTTAAAAGAGATATTTAGTTTAATTTAATTTTAATTATTAAATTACTTTGATACCCTATTGAGTATTTTGGGTTTTTTTTTATAAGGTTTTTGGGTTGGGCTTGTTTTAAGAAATTGATGGCAGCTTTGTAATTTATAAAAAGTTAAAAGTCTCTTTGTTATGTTGTAAATAAATTTTGGGTATGTTTCTAAAGTCTATTTCATATAGGGTATTTATAATTTGGACTCCTATATTGGGTATAATAGCGAATATCCCTTATTTATATTAGACATTCCTCACAAAAGTACTTTAGGCAAATATTTGGGAATTCCTAGCATAGTTAAATGGACAGATCTAATACACAAGAATCACTTACAAAAGTAACATAGAAATTTTCATGTTGGAAATCCAATTTATTATCTAGAGCAGGTAAGTTAATCTTAATTAAACATCAAATTCTAAGTATGCCCCAATGTCGAATGACATTGCTTTCCTTGTTCTAAGAATGTTATACATACATACAATTGAAACTTAGCAATGAACTTTTTATGGGGCACATCTTCTGAAATTCTGCCTATTGCTTGGAATATTATCTGTAAACCAAAAGACCTTGATGGGCTTGGATTAAGGAAGCTACAATTAGTAAGAGTGCTACTATTTCTAATCACCTGTCTTATTTCTCCACTCACCTTATCTTCCCACCCACTATGTAAATTTGAAAAAAACACAATCCTATCTTTTTACCCATCATTATTCCTAAAATACCCTTTAATTATTAATTCAAAGCAAATTATTTCAAAAACCCAACGTATATCCATTTTACTTCCTGACCCGTATTAAGGGAAACCCCCTTTCTTTCCTCCAAGCCGATTGTGGCTCTTTCAAGAGTTCATCCCTCTTTCTCATCCTGGAGGAGGTGACGCATGGGCTTTGTGATGAGATGGGTTGTGTGAGGTAGAAGAGGGGATTTGAGTATTTATTTTCTTTTAGGGCTTCTTTTATTTCTTATTTATTTATTTTAATACATATGTGGTTGAAGAACATGAAGTTAAAGCATGGGTTCGAATGCTTATGGTCCCCAGGCTCCTATCATGTTGATCTCTCTCAATCAAATAATTGTTATGTTTTCCTATTTAGATCGGTGCACTAGATACTAAGTCATATCAGGTTTGATAAAAGTTTAATTAAGTTATGCCTCGAGGCCCAAAACCTTGTGAAATAAGGAACGGTTTTGGAGTCTAATTAAGGAGTCCTATTTTGTTTTCTTTTTGCGTGAACCGATTAAGTGGGCTTGGAAGATAAGACACGTTCTCTAAACCTATTCTCATCATAAAGAGAGAGCTGAAATAGATTCTGAGAGAGAGCAAAAGTCTTGAGTTGTTCCTGTTTTGCTAGGATTGCTGCTGCTATGGATTGGATAAGTTCAGAAGCTGTGTACGCAAAGGAAGATGGCTCCAGGTATGTCTTCATGTCTTTATTCGTGTTATATTTGTGTGAAAGATCTTATTTGTGTATAAAGAAATCTAACAATAATACCAATCGCTTGTTGTTTGAAGCCAATAGACAAAAATTAAACAACTTCATTACATATAATTTCATGAAATCTTAAAAGGACAATAAGAGCCTTCGAAGGGAAAATTAATTTTGCCCACATTTATTTCGCAGAGAAAATGATAGTACCTTTGAGAGAAATCAGATTTATGATGGAAAAATAGTAAAACTTTGGGAAGCTTTTAGAAAACAAAGAGAATTGCTAGATGAGGAAGAAGAAGTTGTGTGCAATGTGCGGGTCAAGAATTTAAGTTAATAAAAGGCTCTATGTATTGTGAGATTAATTCAATGGCTGGTATAAAATGGTTGCTCACACTTAGGTGAGGGAGATTGGTTTTGTCCCTAAGTCCTTAGAAGTCATTTTATAAATGGGTAAATTTGTCTTTAAAATTTTGAAGATAAGGTGGGTGGGAAAATAAGACAAATGGGTGAAAATAGCAGCACTCATTAGTAAACAATGCTTTTTTAAAAAAATAAATAAATAAATAGAAAATATTGTATTTTATTAAACCGAAAGTAACATTACATGGGAAGAACTAGCTTGTTAAAGGCGGCCTTGTTAAAACATTCTCAGACAAAACAAAATTCCGGGGTAGGAAAGAGTACTACCCATACTGTTAACTAAACAGAAGAGTCAAACAACTTATATCAACATCCCATCACTATGTAGGCACTGTCAAAGAAGTCCTCTTATGATAATAGAGAAAGTATCATGGTTCTTCATATAGAGTCAAAAACGTACTATGGGTATCAGAATAGATCCAGCCAATCGCCCAATTGCAAAATCATTGAAACACATCCCATTACTATGCATGTACTGTCAAAGAAAGTCTCTTATGATCTAAAGAAAGCATCATAGTTCTTCGTACAAAGTCAAAAACACATTGTGAGAATCATAACATATCCAGCCAAACACCAACTTTCACCTCCAATTTTCTTGATCTAGAACCCCAGTTGACAAGTAAGGGAGACCAAGATTGGCTTCTTAGCCTGAAGAAATTTCCGAAAAAGAAAGATCTTCATTGTAGGAACGTTCATCAGTTGTTAAGCCCACGAACGTTCCATAGGAGAATTATTAGGGAGACGAGAACCCTCGAGGTTGGTCTCTTCCGCATTATCAACAAAATCCTCGATACAAAACTACAATTTCCAGAAAAAGCCATGCCACTAACAATCAGATGCATAACACCAGTTTTCGCACGCTTTTGATTCTCGCTTGGTACCGCATACTTGTTATCCCCTTGAGCAGAAGAGGAGGTCGTCACCTCCATAGCGTTAACATGAAGACCCCTCACCAGCGACTACCTCCTTTGGAACCCGGAAAGAAAGCCGGCGTAGCTACCTCACGGAGAACCAAAAAAAAAAAAACGTCGTACCCAATACACCAGAAAAACTCGTCAAACATCTCCATTACTTCTCTAATTTCGTCGCGCAACAATTTAAAAATTTTGGTGGGTACCAAAAATGGGACGCGGGGATTTTTATTTTTTTAAATAATTTTTTTAGACTTTGCGCGACCAATATTCCTATATTCGTCGCGCAAAAATTTAAAAATTTTGGCGGGTACCAAAAATGGGACGCGGGGATTTTTATTTTTTTAAATAATTTTTTTAGACTTTGCGACTAATATGTATTTTTCGTCGCGCAACAATTTAAAAATTTTGGCGGGTACCAAAAATGGGATGCGGGGATTTTTATTTTTTTTAAATAATTTTTTTAGACTTTGCGCGACCAATATTCCTATATTCGTCGCGCAAAAATTTAAAAATTTTGGCGGGTACCAAAAATGGGACGCGGGGATTTTTATTTTTTTTAAATAATTTTTTTAGACTTTGCGCAACCAATATTCCTATATTCGTCGCGCAAAAATTTAAAAATTTTGGCGGGTACCAAAAATGGGACGCGGGGATTTTTATTTTTTTTAAATAATTTTTTTAGACTTTGCGCGACCAATATGTATTTTTCGTCGCGCAAACCTTTGCGCGACCAACAATATTTTTCGTCGCGCAAAGTGATACGGTTTTTAAAACCGAAATAACTCATCCACCATTTTCTCAATGCCTTTCTCTACTCTTACCTCTCCTTTCTCTTTCCCTCTCCCCAAATCCCACCATTTCTCTCACTCACTCCTCTCACTTAATCTCTCATCTCTCTCTTCACTATCTCTCACTCTCTCTCACTCACTCTCTCATCTCTCTCACTCACTCTCTCATCTCTCTATCACTATCTTCTCTAAGTCTCTCACACTCACTTCTCCCTCTCATTCTCATTCACTCTCAATCTTGCCAAAAGGTATATTCTCTCCAAATTTTAATTTTTTTTCATTAATATGTGTTTTTGGAGTTAATTTTGAGTTTGTGTGGGTTTTGGGGTTGAGTAAAGGGGAGGGATTGGAGTTTGGGTTGGATTTGTGGTATAACAATTTTAGGGGAGATTATGCCTTCTTTTTTTTTTTTTTGGTTATTTGACCATATTTGTTTTTTTTTGTAGGGAATCATCGAGACTTTGACGGCTAAAGTTGAGGATTAGGAAGCTATCAAAACATATCCTCCGCCACTACCACCACAATACGCTTGTATTAGGATTTTATTATTGTACTTTGTTAATTTATGTGTACATTTTGAATATTATATATATATATATTTATTTATTGGATAATTTAATCACTATTTTTCATATGTAATTTTATTTTGAATATGTCAATTTAAATTAAAGTAATTAAAAAAATCATACAATTAAATTAAATTTAAAAAGTAAAAATTAATATCAATTTAAATTAAAGTAATTTTAAAAAGAAATCATACAATTAAATTAAATTTAAAAAGTAAAAATTTGAAAAAATTCATATAAATAAATTCATATTAAAGAAATAATAAAACAAAAAGTCAAAAACCTTGCGCGACAAAATATTTCGTAGCGCAAACTATTAAATTAGTTTATTTTAAATTAAAAAAATTTAAAACAAAAAATATTTCGTCGCGCAAATATTTGCGCAACGTTAGTATTCGTCGCGCAAAACTCAAAAAATTTGGGCAGGTACCAAAAATTGGACGCGGGAATTTTTTATTTTTTAAAAATTTTTTTTAGACTTTGCGCGACCAATGTATTTCGTCGCGCACAACTTTGCGCTACCAATATTTTTCGTCGCGCAAAGTGACTTTGCGCGACCAATCTTTTTCGTCGCGCAAAGTCGCTTTGAGCGACCAATATTTTTTCGTCGCGCAAAGTGACTTTGCGCGACCAATCTTTTTCGTCGCGCAAAGTCGCTTTGAGCGACCAATATTTTTTCGTCGCGCAAAGTCACTTTGCGTGACCAATGAAAAAACTTCGTCGCGCAAAGTCTTTCTTCACGATCTTTGCGCGACGGATTCTGCGCAACGAAGTTTCTGTCGCGCTGAAATTTGTGCAACTACAATGTATTTTGCGCGACGAAATTCTCTTCGTCGCGCAAAGTGTAAAATGTAGTAGTGTAGTGGTTTCGGAATTTTGTTAATGTTACCACTTTGAAAGTCATCCCTTCCTCTGGATGATTCTTTACTTGGCATAATAATCAAATGCATAATACTAGAATTTGGATCCGTGTATTAAATGAAGTTTAATTTAGAGTGCTGCTAAACGAACCTTAAAATTAACTGAGTACACTCTATGATCTAAGTACATCATAATATTTTAATGAAAATGTAAAATTAACTAAGTACACCCTATCTAACTACCAAAAATATTTTAATAAAAATATAAAATTAACTAATTACATTCTTTCGAAAAGTTATGGATGTGCAATAATCACATGCCTAATAATAACAGGTTATGAAGGATGTATTTTATTCTCTAAAAAACATTTCCACGTAGTTGCTGAACTACCGAACTTGTTGTTTGAAACTAGTCATATTGATTCTCCTAGTGTGTGTTGTTTTGAGAATTATAACCATCCACTTTACCTGAATAAAAACTGGAAAATAAAAATCAAATACTGTTATAAAGAAGGGCTAGAACAATGTTGAAAACTCATCTCTTTCATTGGAAAAATGCTCACCATTTATCTATTGGAGACAAAAAATTGATCCGTTGCCCAACCAATGCCTCAGCCTTCTTACTAATTTCCTACATAATTCATACATAAGTGTTTATTATATTATGCAATACAATTCGAAATGCATTGAACGAGAGAGGTTATTCTTACTTTCAGGCTGCAAAAGGCCCTTCAGCTTCGCTCTGGGGTGATTGGAATGCTCCACATTAATGCTTCTATTAAAATTAACGACACCTCCTTGCGCATCCGTTAATACTCGCTGCGTTGTTCGTCGTGGGCATCAAATAATATGAAAACTTTTCTACATTTGATTAGGGTTGAATGATGAGTAGAGTATACTTATCCGTTTTGAAAATTTTATATTATGGTAAATTAGTAATTCAATAAATAGTTTAGTAGTAAGGTGTACTCAGTTAATTTTAGGGTTCCTTTAGCAGCACTCTTAATTTATGATAGTGTCTTAATTGGACATGAAATACTATCCACTTTTCCCCTTGAACAAAAGAAGAGGTGGTCACCTCCATAGCTTTAAGATGGAGACCCCTCACCAGCGAATTCCTCCTTCGGAATCCAGAAAGGAAGTCGGCGCAGCTACCCAACGGAGAACAAAAGACCCCCAAAAAAAAAAAAAAGTTGGACCCAATACACAAGAAGAACCCAGAGCGACAATCAGAGAAGACTTGAGAGAGATGATGTAGAGAATAAATAAAGAAAACTGGAGAAACCCTAACCCCTAGCCATCAAGTCTCTCATCGTGTGAAGGAGAGAGTGACCTTAGTAAACAATGCTTCGATAGCTTAAATAGGATGGAAATTATTACACAACCTGATAATTGATGGGTACAACTTATGTATAAAAATGTATCTTCGAAATTCTTATTTTTTTGAAGTAAATGCAAAACCTATTCACTAGTTTGGAGGAGCATCTTAAAAATGTCCTATTTTACTAAGATCGATAGTAGGCAATGTCCATAATATTATATTTTGGACTTTTAATTGGGTCTTCTCTTTTCCGCTTACCAAAATCATTGATAATACACAAATTCCTAATATAAAAAACACTGTAGCAGATTATATTACAAATGGAATTTGGAATATTAGTTAGCCACATTTTTACCTTAATGTATTATCTTACTGATAAACAAGATAAGTTTGTTTTGGGTTCAATTAATAAAACCAACAGTTTCATTCTCCTAGATTCTTTGGCCCAAGAAATTTGTGGTCACTACTATTGGAACAAACCTAAAAGTGGAGAAAAAACTGATTTAAAAATCCATATAAGATTGGTTGATTTGGTCCCTCAATATGCCACAATTACTCGATCCTCACAAAATTTGTTGCAAGCTTTGGTGAATGGCGACAAACAATACAAACAAAAGAAGGGGGAACAACTAATATTTGCTCTGTGTCTTAAGAATAATACTAGTCTTATCATATTTTTATACCATAATTTCATACCACATGATGTGGCAGCTGATGTGTACATACCACATCATGTAAAATACTATTTTCTGTTTTTCTAATTTTATTTATTAAAGTACACTTCATTCATTTAATTGACATGGCATATGATATGGACATGCCACATCATGTGGTATAGAAATGTAGGATAAAAATGTGGTAAGTGTAACATTACTAGTGTCTTAAACATTAAATGATGAAATTCACTTCATTGCCTCTAAATCATTACAATTCTTTTGATCACTGATCATTTCTTTTAACCAAATGCATACAATAAGACCAAAAAAGGAAATGCCGACCCTTTAGATCACAACCAATGCAACTATTATTAAAAACAAAACAAAACTATCTGTTAGTCCCCTTGATAATAGGCTCTTGCAAAACGGTTTGCAGCATCAACCGGCGGACAGACATCTGTTATCCTCCCATAAAGGCTAGCCTTGGCAACCCTTACTTTCAAATAAACTTGAGATCACCACTGTAATTGTAATAAATATCTACTTGTTCCCGCCTCCGAACATCCCCATCATGTCTATACCAGAACCCATTTGCTTCATCGAGCTTTGTAAGCTACCCATGCCACAAATCTGCTTCAACATCTGGGGAGAAAGGACTTTGCTCATATGCTGTGCATTCAGGATTCTTCTTCAGAATCTTAAGTCCTTTCATTTTGCTCCATATCTTGGCAAGGCGCTTCTACTCGTCAAACATCTCCATTACTTCTCTAATTTCGAGACCAGAACCTCGTGCTATTCGAATCATACGTGACTCATTCATGAGTTTTGGATTTGAGCTATCCAACTCTGCAAGAAAAGTTAAGCTATTCAATAAACCATGTGTTGACGCTCAAAAATGGTTCGGCACTTTTGAGCCCAACTTAGTGATGAGGTGTGATGGATGATGAGTGAAGGTGAAGACCTTCACCAAGTGTGAAAATTTGGGCAAGCGATAATTAAACAAAAGACAAGATATGCGTGGTTCACCCTTAATGAATGGGCTACGTCCACGGAGAAGTATATACTCATTCATATAATAATGTGTATTTACATTTGTACAAGGGTTGGGCCCAAATATAAAGAGAAGAAGGGAGAAGCCCATGACTAAAGATAAGGCCTAACCCAGAGAGATCCCTTCCTAAGTGGAGAGTAGTATCCTTTTATAGATAAGAGGGAGTCTACACATCTTGTAATATTCCAATGTGGGACCCTTTGCCTTGCTTAGATTTGCTTCTAGTTGCTTGGCAGTTATGGTATAAACAGAAGTCCCCTAAGTTCTCAAGTAAGGAGGTACTTCTTGGTTGAGGACTTGTAATTTTCAATGCACTGACTGAGCAACACCTTAGTCTTCTTCCAAGTAGTGTGGTGTGGATGGTGCCGTTTGTTATAGCACTTGGAGCTGTGAGTAGACTTTTCTGCCGTTGCCGCTTGGTAATTTTGGGTGGCCATTAAAAGGCTGCACTCAAATTACCGTTCGGTATAATTTGAGTAAGCCACTGAATCCATATAGATTGCATGCACCTCTCTTAGTGTGATGGAGTAAGTGGGTGCCGTTCAGTATCCCATGAATAAGCAGCAAGCAAGCATGTTCTCTGATTTCTGAAATTGATGGAGAATTGGCAGCTAGCATGGTTACTCATTGTCCACTGTCTTGCCGTTCGGCAAGCAAATAGGCAGGTTTGGTGGGACTTTGTAAGAGGCAAGTCCCACGTGAGTTTGGTAAGGCTTGTTGTATGGTAGCCGTGTAAGACCTTGGCTCTTGTGAAGCTTTTGCTCATAATGGCTGATGGCTATGAATAACATTCTTTTTGGGCGTCATTTGTATATTTGAGGCAAAATCTGAGTAGAGATGGTCAAGGGAGGTCACACAGGTGCTGCCACTCGATAATTTTGAGCGTTCAGCATCCTTGGGTGCCTTGAGAAGTCCCATGCTCAGTGATGGATAAAGATCCAGTTTGTTCAGTGCCTTCAGCGATATGGAGCCTTGATTAGTTGTTTGGCATGGTGCCGTACCGCGATGCCATTTATATTTGAAGCTGCTGAAGCTTATTTGTTGTAGACATATATTCTCCAATGGTGAGAAAACACCAAGGTGAGAAGACATCTTTATATTGAATGTGGGTCTGCTCCTTTCGCCATGCAATGTGACAGCTACATTTGGGTTGAATGGTGGCCGCTCCCACAGTCAAAGAAGCCATGCAAAGCGGGGTGCCGAAGGCATCTCGAGTGTCGAATGATGGCGGGATGCCGAAGGCATCATTCTCGCTGAATGATGATGGGATGTCAAATGCATCGCCTATGTCAAGAGACGGGGTGCCGAAGGCATCGCTAGCGCCTAATGATAGCCGAGTGCCTAAGGCATCGTTCACGCCGAATAACGGTTGGGTGCCAAAGGCTCTCTTGTGCTGAATATAGACTGGGTGTCGAAGGCATCACACACGTCGGAGAGGCAGGATGCCGAAGACATCGCTCGAGCCTAATGATAACGGAGTGCCGAAGGCATCGTTCGCGCCGAATAAGGATTGTGTGCCGAAGGCATCTCTTGTGCTGAATAAGGACGGGGTGCCGAAGGCATCACACACGTCGAAGAGGCGGGATGCTGAAGACATCTCATGCGCTGAATGACTAAGGCTTGTATAACAAGCTTGAGTCCCCATACTTTTACTGTACGAAAGGGTGCCGAACGACACAATATCGCGTGGCGATTGTTGAAGATATAAAGCTTGCATATTATGCCAATGTTCTATTTAATATACTTGTGCTTTTCTTTGAGCTCATTGTGGAAGATCATCATCAATGGTTATTGCCGATGGCTAATAATCTTGGGTTTTTTCTTTTGGCGTATATGCCGATGATCTTTACCAATGACTATTGCCGATGGCTTAATAATCTTGGGTTTTTGCTTTTGGTGTAAATGCCGATGATCATTACCAATGGCTATTGCCGAAGGCTAATAGGCTTGGGTTTTTACTTTTGGCGTATATGCCGATGATCTTTACCAATAATTATTGCCGATGGATAATAATCTTGGGTTTTTTGCTTTTGGCGTATATGCTGATGATCTTTACCAATGGCTATTGCCGAAGGCTAATAGGCTTGGGTTTTTACTTTTGGCGTATATGCCGATGATCTTTATCAATAATTATTGCCGATGGCTAATAATCTTGGGTTTTTGGCTTTTGGCTTATATGCCGATGATCATTACCAATGGCTATTGCCGAAAGCTAATAATCTTGGGTTTTCTTTGATGTAAATATGGATGTGCCGAGGGCAATGATGCAAATGATGATGATGTAGATGTGCCGATAGCAATGATGCGCATGTAATGATGCTTATGTGCCGAAAGGCAATGTGGTATGAGTTGTACCGCTTGGTCACTTTGTGAGTGACTGAAATATTTTGCCGAAGGCATATTTATGCTAAATGCCAAATAAGCATATTAGTACTAGCTGCCGAAAGGAAATATTGAGTAGTGCCGTGCGGCATGTTGCACTTCGTGGAGTTTCAGAGAAGGGAAAACATAGACTTGTATCCATGCTTCTTTTGCTGCACGCTTTTTCTCTTCTGCTCTCTTTTCTTGGAGGCATAATGCCAAGTGCCACAAGATCAGTGGGCTTGAGAATTTTGACTTGCTCTTTAATAACTTTGCAAGGCTTCAATTTTAGTATATTGTCAATCGGCATTTAAGGTGAGGCTACCGTTCGACAACTGGAAGAAATGCCGGAATAAGTATGGCTTTGGTTGAGGGGCAGTAGCGCGGCCGTTGGTGCAGTAGGGGATGCCTTTCGGCAGCCTCAGAATATTTCCCAAATTGAAAGCTGGATTTAGCAACTCTTGATCTGCCATTTTGCATTTCTTGCAGTCCCCTTGTATTCTGATTACCATTCGGCAATTTATGCAGAACACAAGGACTAGACAATATATGCTGGAAATGGGCTGAAGATGTGTCAGCCCCAACAAGCACCGGAGTTGCAGTTCGGCAAGAGACAAATGAGGTCTGTCGTTGAGGCTCTTTGTTGCAGAATGCCCAGCTAATAATTTTTGCGGAATTTACCGATGGGTATTCCATAATTTCAGGCCCTTGATCTACTTCGATATGGATCGGTAGTGCTTGTTTTTTTTTTTTTTTTTTTATAGATGAAGAGAAACAGTCTGCTTGTGAGTTACTGATCAGTAAGCTTGGCTTTGCAATCTCAAGTCTTGGTCCTAGTGTGTTGTACGCCATGGGTCTTTGTTTTGAGATGCCAATTCAGGGAACGGCATGCAACTTTTTTATCGTATTTCTCTTTGATAGCCGCTGATTTGAAGGTGGGTGTGTAGAGAACTGTAGGAGATATTGGCATGAATATTCCTTGCCATGTGTCGTAGTGCATATGCTGGTGCATGTAAAGCCATCCAAAGTTGGGCAATATTCTGGACCACAAATGAGCCTGATAAGATCTTAATAAAATAAAAATAAAATAAAATAGATGAGGACTATTCCCCTTATCTTTTTTGGAGAAGGATGATCGTGATGTGCTCATATTGATACCTTTTTGAATGGCGACCGATAAAACCAGAGGGGTAGGTAATAGCCATTTTGCTGTACAATATTTCCCACTTCCTGGTTTAGATTTTGGAGATGAATCCCATATGGTTCGGCATGTTGACTCTGTCGTTCGACAAGGTTTGGTTGGGGCAAATTTGGGTCTGTGCTTTGCCATTCTGATAGACCATTCATTAGAGAGCTTTTGTCCAGCATGGTGGTGCGACAGAGCTTCGTGGTTGCTTTCAGCACGGGTGGTACCAAACGGTAATGTCGTTCAGAACCCTTGGATGGCTTGAAAGATTGTGGTATTGAAGAGAGGGAGTGCAGAACGGTAATTTGGTTTGCTAGCCTTGAACAGGGACGTTCATCCTCTGTGGGGCACCAATCGGAAGCTGCCGATCTACTGGAGGTCTGGGAATATCAGTTGGCTCAATTCTGTCTTACCGAACGGTAGGATGATTTGTCCGGTTAGGAAGGTGGTTCCCAGGTGAGTCATGCCCGGCATTACCGTTCGGCAATTTGGAAGTTCGGACGAGGAGACAACACTTTGTGGTGCCAAGATGAAGATTTCGGCATGGGCCATACATCCTTCGGCAGCTTCTCTCATGGTGGGGATGCACATGAGCATCCGTTAGATTGGAACAGGTTTCTGCTCCTTTAACCATGCAACGTGACAGCCATATTTGGTTTAGAAGGTGGTTGCTTCCTCAGTCATGGAAGCCATGCAGAGCAAGGGGCCGAACGGTTAAGGCTTATGATTTGAATGTGTGTGGCGTTCAACTTCACCATTTTCTCTTTGGGATGATGAATTACGTGGTCTTCCCCTTGGAATTGAAATGGAGGTATTGCCGAACGGCGCTTTTGGATTTTATTGAGATGGTGGTTTCACTCTTGGTCATGCAAGCCATGCAAAGTGATAACCACATTCTGATTGACTTTTCCTTGAAATATCATCTTATGCAATTTGTTGCCTTAGCATTCATGGTTACTCCAACATGGGATTGCCGAACGGCAACCTAAGTGATGCTGATTGTAAGGGTGCCGAAAGGCACTGAAGAAAGGGAAAATTACAGAAGTCTTTTGTGTCGATTCCCACAGACGGCGCCAAACTGTTGACGCTCAAAAATAGTTCGGCACTTCTGAGCACAACTTAGTGACGAGGTATGATGGATGATGAGTGAAGGTGAAGACCTTCACCAAGTGTGTGAAAACATCCACAGAGAAGTATATTCTCATTCATATAATAATGTGTATTTACATTTGTACAAGGGTTAGGCCCAAATATAAAGAGAAAAAGAGAGAAGCCCATAACTAAAGATAAAGCCTAAACCAGAGAGATCTCTTCCAAAGTGGAGAGTGGTCTCCTTTTATAGATGAGAGGAAGTCTACACATCTTATAATATTCCAATGTATGACTCTTTGCCTTGCTTAGATTTGCTTCTAGTTGCTTGGTCAGATATGGTATAAACACCATGTGAGTTTTTTCCCAACCCCAAAAGGAACTAAACATGACAATTATTGCTAAAACTATGTGGCTTAATACACAAAAACAAAAGGAATGGGCATTACTTGCCTTATTTTGTCATTGAATCCATCATGGTTAAGTACCACTTGTTCTTTGCCTGGCTTTCCTTTTTCACGACCTTTAGGCATGAATTCAAAACTAAATCCTGGAGACATTGAGAAGACTTACATAAGCCAAATAAATTCTTAGCCTGCAGTTGGGTCCTCTCAACAATAACATCCATGATTATGTACCCTAAAGCTTCTAAATGTGTGTAGTCTGTGTGTGTGTGTGTGTGTGTGAGAGAGAGAGAGAGAGAGAGAGAGAGAGAGAGTAAAAAAGAGGGCAGAGAGTTCATACATTATATATATATACTAAAACTGATTCCAATTCCTAAGCTGTTCAAGTTACTCTGATAATGTATTATTTGTTGTACTCATGAGGTAGTTATACAAGTGATCTCTACCGAAAGATGACACGCGTTCAATTCCCAGGGCGCTTCAACCTAGTTTTCTTCCAAACTCTCTTAAGCAATGACTAACTTGATTGTCAATCTCATGGTCTTTAGAGGGCACCACACTAGTGTCCCCTCACCTTCGTTAGGTTTCACATGATTTAGTTTATTTTGTATTTGAATTGCATGTTTATTTTTATTTTTTATTTTTTGGAACTAGTTTATGTATGTTATGTACTAAATGCATTTTTTGAGGGGTACGACTCATTATGTCCTCCCGATTAGGTTTATTATTTTTTGTAATGAATGAAAAATACTTGTGACGTCGAGTTTATTTGTAAGGTAAATTCAGCTCAGTCCATTTTGAAATCCTAAATCCCAAGGGCGACCCTGGCATGGTGCAAGTGGCGCCACTACACAGGGCCCTCAATTTTTGAGGGCCCCGAATTTTTTTAACTTTATATTATATATATTACTATTATAAAAACTGTATATATACTCCAGCATGCAACATAGTGAAACATAAGTATATGTGGTGGAGCTTGTTTCTAGCACATATCCCTTGGTAGGAGGCCCAAGTTTGGGTATCAATGATGTCATGCTATTTGTATTTTTATTCCTTTTTCCTTATAACAACAAATTTAAATAGTTTTTAAAAAAACCAGAAGCACGTAAGGAAAAAAGGGAAAAATTCAACTAAACTAACAGTATATATCACACCTAAACAAAAAAAAAAAGTATTTTCTTCCACTCAAAACAAAACCAATTAAAAAAATAGTCATGCCTTCTTCTGTCTCTTGAACTTTTTTGTTTGGTTTTTTTTACTGAACATACTAATATTTAGCTTTATCAAATAAAAAATTAAAAAAATTTATGAATTTGATTTGTGATTGTTATTACATGCTAATTGATGATGAATTTTAGTTATCAAAAAATTATTTTATGACGTTAAGTCATGGCAAATTTTTTCATTATTTTTTATATTAGATTATGTGAGGGCTCCAGTTAAATTTCGCATAGGGCCTCCAAAATCTCAAAACCGGCCCTGTTAAATCCGTCCCTAGATATTCCATAAGACTCTTTGATTTGTTGGGGACGATATTAATTTGGTTTCTTATTGTTCAAAAAATGATATTACTTGCTTGGTGTGGTTGTTGGGCTTCTTGCTGCTGGTGCTAGAAGCTTGGCTCAACCAGTGAACAAAATATTGATAATTTAGCTGATATTTCGGCAAAATTATCATTTTTTAGGGGCTGCGATATTTTAGTATGTTTTCATTTATTTATGTATGAGGGGTTCGAACCCCTCCCCGCTTCCAACTTCTAAGCCTCTTAGCCACCACGCTAGCCATCACTTTGTGATTAGTATCTATCGAATCTGGTATTTATAACTCTTACAAGTTGTTTCTCAAAATATAAAATAATTACTTATTGTTCTATATTGTTGATCAAATATTTAATTACTTAATAAATTTATTTCTTTCCTATTTAATCCATTTAATGTTATTACTTATTTTATTATTCATTATAAGTACTTACATTACTAGATTCTCCTTCAAATTGTTGCTTAATTACTTAAATCTCTATAATCATTTTCTTTATTTCCTATTTAATTCTTCTTTGGATAACTTTATTTATGTTCTTAGTTAATTTTCAATCTTCACTATTATTTTTTAAGCATGGTAAAGTGCTTAATTTTCATGACAAATCAAGTTGGTTTACATCTTTAATTATTTTTCAATTTTTTTATAAATAATAAATATAAGAACGTGTACCATGTCATGATATCCAGTGAATAACATGAAATAAAGTTACTCATGTATCTTACCATGCAACTTATAAAGTGTAAAATATTGTAGGAAAAATGATAAATAAATTAATAGAGGATGTTTAATTTTCTTTCATTAATTACTCTAGATTTTCTAAGTCACAGAGTTTGTCAGCTCGCAATATAATCAACTTAAATTACTCAAGCATGTTATGCAATGCATTTCCTTCTAATCTTTTGTGTTAAAATAATAGATAATTTACTAAATAAACTTTTTTAAAAGTTTCATTAAAAATTTCCATGTATTTATCACAATTTTCATAATTTTAATTTAATTTTTATCGACATCGATATTTTCTTGATATTTCTATCGATATTTTTCGTATTTTTGAATCACCAATATTTTCAAAATCCTCTATACTTAAGACTTTGGGCTCAACCAAGGATGGTTGTAGTGTAATTCTTTTTGTTGTTTGGGATTCGGGCCCCTCCTTTACTCCATTAAAAAAAAAAGATATTACTTTGCACAAGCAGCTCGTGATGGATATAGGTTCTTCTGTCTCTGGCATTACAGGGTTCGACATACATGCATTAAATGCCAATATGTCGATATATTGTCGGCTGCTAGCACCTTAATGGCATCACTGTCAGAACATTGATGGATACAATGCCAGAACATTGATGGATACAATGAGAGAGAGAGAGAGAGAGCGAGCTCAAATCTACTAAATAGTGAGGGAGCAAATATGGGTTAGGCTAGTGTTAAGGCAGTATGGCCGAATTCTTGCATTCGAGTTCAAATTCTTTTCCGTACCTTAGAATAGTTTAGAATATATCTCTTATAAACGAAAAAAACTTGAAAAAAAAGGTTACCAAAAAACAAGAAACTCGTGATATGCCATATACAAATAAACTCTCCCCTACAACTTTTCTTCTTCCCATCTAAACTACAAATCCCGAATCTAACTAAACAAAATTAGGATCAAGAAAAGTCCAGTCTCACAGTAAGTTAATTAACATCCAGATAAAGCCTAGAAATTAATTAATCCCCACATAATAAATTAAGAGGAAAACCAGAGAGGCCAGTGCGGTGGTGGATGAAGTAATATTCATCAATTAGAGGGTACATGGTAGTACTTTCCTCTACAGGTGCACCTGTAGACAATTGGGCAAGACTCTGAAACGGAGCACTTGAAGCTCACCATCACTCTTTTGCATGGAAAGCATGGTCCACAAGCATGTGAACAGTCCGGCAAGCTCGACCCAAATGGGTATAGCTCCATGTTCTCTTCTTTATTTGCTCCTTCCTATATATATATACATGAAGAAGAAAAAACCAAACAGATTAAACAACCATATATTAAGGCCTTTTTTTTTTTTCTTTGCAAAAAGACTTTAGTTCAGCTAAAATGACTTGGTGTCTTAAAAACATTTGTAAGGACATTTTATCGAAACAATGCCGTTATATCTTTTAACATATTGTGACAAGTTGTTCCTCCAACAAAGTAAAGACTAGATAATTATTTGATACACTCTTGTAATATTGAAACTAACAAGAATATTGCGAGAAACAAACCTCAAGGTGCATTCGAACTTTGACTCTGTTACCGGTAATGACTTCTGCTTGAAGGTTTACTGAAATGCCAAGGAAGAAAAATGAAAGTGATAATATTCAAAATAATGAATTATTATTGTGTAACTTATGAATGAGATAATGATATAAAGAACATGGAGTGATGAGACATACAAGGGAGGTGAGGCCTCACACGTAGGCTTCTGCCCACCACAATTAACATGAAGAAAATCCCAAGCAGGAAACTTGCGCGGGCTCCAAGAGACAAGTACTTGTTCATAGTTTTGTAATTTGTTCTTGCAAAGACTACTCAAATTTGAGGAATTTGATGAAAAGAGATTTCATCAAAATGGAAGGTGAGAAAATCTCAAGAAGCAGTGAAAAAGGGTTGGTGTGTTTGAAGGGGATTTAGAGATGAAGGATGGATGGGAGCAAATAATAATATATGGGGAAAATATAAAATGGAAAGGGGGGAATGGATTTAAATGTAGCAGGAGGTACATCTGTGGCACATCACATGATCCACGGCTAGCTTTTTAAGTATCACATGTTTTGTCAAGTTGCCCAATTTTAACATAAAGTCTTGAAATAGTTTGTAATGAATGATATTTCAAAAGTACACAATTTGAAAACCCTGTACCGTGCATAACCTTCAAATGACCTAGCAGATTTGTCAGGAATCAGGATACGTAGATGTATCAATTAACTTCTTTTGATAGGCTACTATACCTCTTTTGGTTCGCGGGCCATCTCATAAAGAAGAAGCAAAAAAACTTGTATGAAACTAGAATGTCACTGTTTTGTTATCCCAATCAATTATATAGACTGCTATGTAGAAAAGTCATTATGCGTGACATGCCGTGATTGGCCTGAAATAGCAAAAATCTCTGTTTTACACAAGTGTTTTTCCTGAAGTAGCGGCTTGTTTTAGCTAATATATGGGTACTTGTTCAATTTAACAAGTCCGATTAAATTGGTTTTTTCGTGCCCTAAAACACATTGTGCCACTTCAAACATAGAATTATCATTTGATCTGGTAGATATAATTACCATTTGTTCTCATGACATGTTTACTAATCCGATTGAATTGATGAGGAGTTGGATTGAGGAGAATTAGATTTCGGATTCCTATTGAAGTTGTTTACTAAACTATATGGAATTTGAGTAGAAGTGGTGCTAATTACTTAAATATCCTTATTTTTGGATTAAAATAGATAATAAATTTTAAAATTTTAAAATTGTGTGACGATATAATAGGTATAAAAAAAAAATTGAATTCCTAATGTGTTAGTCTTTACAAATTAAAATATTATCTTTCAATTAAGAAATGAATGCTGACCATAAATGTATTTGGATTTATTATTAGTGGATCACACGTGCGTGTAATAACTCAAAAGCAAGCCAGGCGGCTCCCTCATCAACTTTGCAGAACAACTTCAAACAAAAGCTTTCTCTCTTTGACTTCCACGTGTGGTTGCCTTAAGTTTTCATGAACTACTAGCAACCTATCTATCACAACTCACTTAAGTTGAGAGTCATTTTAATGCTTGGTGAGTAATTCATTTTGAGCTCAGTGTATTTGGATGAGAGAAATAAATTTATTTTTGTTTAGACAAGGGAAAATAATTCAGAATTTAGACAAAAGTCAGGAATTTAATAGGAGAAATTGACAATTCCCTTATTTGGCAACTTAAGTACGGAATTTATTAAATGATGCGTGGAAAAAAGTATGGAAATTGGGGCATCAAATTTCTAAGTTTAATTTTCACCAAAATAGGCTTCATTTCACAATTTTTAGTGTTATTTACAAAATTTGACATATATAAATCCAAACACTGAAATCTTCAATTGCCAGAAATTGAAATGATGGAAATCTAAATTCCGTCATTTTAGAATTCTATGTAATGTTCAATTTCTTCATCCAAATGGATTTTGACAAAAGTCAGAAATTCTAAATTGACATAAACCAATTCCTGTGTTTGGATAAAAAAAAAAACAAAGAAATCCAAAAATTCCATGTGGGAAAAAACATGGATTTTGAAGGTCATAAATTCCAACTTTAATCCTCTATTTGGACGAAGGAATTGAAAATTACCTAGAATTGTGGGAATTTTGCTAGAGGTTTCACCAATTAAATGATGGAATTTAGATCTCCATCATTTAAATTTCTAGAAATGATTAATTTCAGTGTTTTGAGTTTTCGAATTTTGTAAATGACAGAAATTATAGTGAAAACAAATTCATACTCAATTGGAATTGTGAAATGACTCTTTTGAACTTGGGAATTTCGATCCACAATTTTCATGATTTTTCCCACTCGCAATTTAGTAAGTTCCATGTTTAAGTTGCCAAACAATGGAAATATCAATTTCTTCTCTTCAATTCCCGACTTTTAGCTAAATCCCGAATTATTTTCTTCCAAAGGTCATGATTTCTAATATTCCGAGATGATAAACATTAAATTCTGTGTTTAAATCCAATAGCCAAACAAGAAATTTTACAAATTATAGGACATTAATTTCCGTCATTCTTAAATTCCATCTTTCATGAATTCCTTAGTACTTTAAATTTTCTCATCCAAATCCAAACCCATGTCAATGTAGTTATCTTTAATTATTTTGAGTCTTCCACCAACCATAGTGAACTTCTTAAAGGGAAATACTCGGGTTCTAATACTTTCTTATAATTATAACACGGCATGTTGTGTTATCAAAATGATGAAGATATCCGCTGTGCAAATAGTATCCCTCCAATTACGGATATTTTGGGAATCGATATCATTTTAGGTATCATTTTATGCATTTTGGCTCAACATCACTTCAAAGAAAATCTCTGACTGCTTAATTTCAATAGTAATTTAGGGAAAGTTGTTTCCTAGTATTTGGGCTACTTGGCTTGCCATCACCATGCAATTGAGAGGGCTATATTACCAGATTTAGAAGGCACAAAGAGGACACACAATCTATCTCTCAAATAGATATCAACTTGTTCTCAATTCGGGTTTTCAGTTGACAACTCATGTTAGATGGTAAGATTTCCAGTTGATGTGTAAATCCAATTGTGATGATTTAAGTGCTATTTTGCATTCCTGTTTGAGTTTGTCCAATTCGTTTGTCTTCCTTTTGCTTCTATTCTGGTCCAATTGGGCTTTTTATCGATTTCTTTAACTTGTACTGTCCTTCCAAACACATTCATATCTCCTTTAATTGAAGTTCTTTTGGTTCGATTACAATTTCAGCGTTTTATTCTTTTGAGTTCTTACATCATGCAAGTGGAATTTTGAAGTCTTTAATATTCCAAACATAGAAAATAATCAATCCATGTCAGTTCCTCACTTAGAGCGCAATGACTTAAAAATCAGTTGAGATTTCATTAGTTGCAAGGCTTCCATTCCATTTTTGTCCAAATTACATTGACTTAACATTGCTAATAGTGGCACGCCTGCGCAAACACATCATACAAAACATATTCCAGCCCACTAAAGGGGTCTGAATATTTAAAATACATTTAATGCAGTGCTAAAATACAAAGCCATGTTTTTGGGGTGAAGAAATACAATAACAAATAAACTCTAACCAGAGCTCTACACAATTTTATTTACCAGATACGGCAACTTAAAAATAAATAATAAAAAACCACTGCTTCTTGCTGGGCATTCTATTCTAATCCATACACAACGCTCACATTACCTCAAGATCTCATAAAAAGTAGATAGTTTACTTTAAAAATTATAACTTCTCTTTCTTCAACCCAAGTTCTCAATGAAATCATACTAGTATGAAATTTGGATAAGTGCAGGGAACAAGTAAATGAAAACTCTACAAACAAACACAAATTTTATTTACCACAGATTTCCTAAACAAGGCTCAAACACCTGACAAGATGAAACCAACAAAGACAAATTGGTAGCATAGATTTCCTGAAGGTAACAGCTCTGTAAATTGTTGTATCAAATGTCATTCATCTTTAAAACAAAACCATAGTGGCAATACCATAAATGAGAAGTCAGGGAAAAAATCAATAAAATGGGAGAGAAATCTAAGGCACAACGGCAACAAAGAAAAGACTAACTGGGTTATTTCATAAATTTAGAGGAGAAATGAAGATCGGGTACCTGATTATCAGGGTTACTGAAGCAAATGTCAATGCTGCGATAAGACGCGGGGGGGCATGCACCCCATAGTTTTCATCATATTATGACATTATTTATGCAAAGAGAGCACAAGAGGGGCATATTATGAGAAATGCTTCAATTTCGCTGAAGAACCGTCAAGAAACAGAAACATCACAAAGAAATATGTGAATGGCACTAATGGACATTTTCACTAAGGGTTTGACGATACTGCACCAAGGTTTTCCTTTAGTTAAAGGTTAAATGTACGTAAATATTCAGAACATGTGAAACAATACAATACTTAATAAACTTGAATGAGGGCATTATATTCCCCATATAATTGAAGAGAACTGACCATTCTTGGTCCACTAATAATGTAACGATTAGCTAGTAGAGAACTAAATACTGCAACTCAAATCATAAACTGTTTTTGTGTCATTCGGATCGTATAATACGTACTCACAATTACCGCCAGATCTCATATAGTGCACATAATCCCATGAAAATCATATTAGTATCGGGTAAGGTAAGTGCAGAAAACAGATAACAGAAAAATCTCCAATGCACAATGTCTCAGTACCATGCTATTTGACTCTGCTATTAGCAAAATTTGATTTGGACTTGCAGGTTTGACAACGGCCAACCTTATGCAACCAGATCTTGACCAAAACCCAAAAGAAAAACAGGATTAAATCTAGTGTAATTGATTCTCAATTAGACAATGGAATAGGTAAATCTATTATCTTTGTTGCTTTTCTTATGATGTCCATTTATCCCCACAATTTCTGCCCATATGTCAATTCTTTTATTTTACTAAGACCAATATTGAAACCATGAAAAAACAAAAAAAAATAGAAAAAGAATACCTTGGATCTCAAACATCTTTGCACCTGAAAATAAAGCTCACCATCATAAAAGATAAAACCAGCAATCAAGAATTGGGACAAAAGATTTCTTTAAACTGTAGCAGCTTTTTAAATTCGAACAAGCAAATTTTCAAATTATCTTATACATAAACCATGACAAAAAAAGGTTAGCAAACTAGTCCAATAAAAGATAAGGTAAAAAAAGAATACGGGTACCTATGTCTCAGAGAAAAGCTCTCTTCTTCAAGAGTATATTTCAGGCAAACGCCAACATTTGGATGGTAACTTGAATATATTGTTATCTTAAAATATATATTGTTCAAAGTGTTGAGGCAAATTATGGGGTTCATTCATTGGGCTTGAATTCCTTGATTTCTAAATCGCAGGAATTGCAGCAAAGTTGAAAATAAAGCTCAAACATCTCAAAACCCGAAAATAAAGCTCAAACATCTTACTTGAAAATAAGGCTCAAACATTTTAGTACCAGAAAATAAGGCTCAAACATCTTAGTACCAGAAAATAAGGCTCAAACATCAAACAAGATAAAACCAGCAATGAAGAATTGGAACCAAAGATGTCTTTAAACAAATTTTTCAATGATCTCATACATAATACTAGTGAAAACAAAACTAGGTCGCAAACTAACCCAATAACGAGGAAAAGAGAGAAAGATAAGTTTAAGGCACAAAAGATATAGTAAAAAAAGAAGTTAGAGTGAACACGATAACCATCCGCAAATCAAAACACAAAGACAATATCATGCTCAAATAGAAGACTTAGAATGACGATCAGAAAATCAGAACCCAAAGAGTTGACAGCTGTAGTTAAGAAAAGAAAAAGAAGCTCTTGAAACTGTACCAGCCACCAAGCCAAAAGAAAAAGGGAAAACCATTATAAGGAGCACTCCAACCTTCTATACTAGCTCAAACAGAATTATATAGAGAAAGTACCAAAACTAATAACTATCGCACTCAACATAAACAACAAATATATATTGTACATATAAAATTTCTCTGATTTAAGATGGAATTTCTCAGTTTATGCGGAGATTTATTAGCGATTAAATGACTTACAAGACAAAAATTCAAAAGAAGAACAAATGAAGAAGGGTTTGACCTCTAGAGTTTGAATGGAAGTGGCTTTCTCATACCAACTGTAACAGAGCTTGATTATTCGCGTGAGTTAGGGTTTGCAGAGCTCAGATATTAAGACCTCTGAGAGTCAGAGTGAGAGAATTGGGGTTATATGAGCTCAAAGTTAAAAGCCTCACACTCAGAAAAATTGGGTTTGTTATGTCAACTTATGGTGTACCAAGCCAACCTTACTAGTTATTCTACTCTGATACACATAACACTTGGAAAACTCAAACAGTTAGAAACTAATACTATAGAGCAAGCAAAATTATAATCAAAGAAAAATTGAGAGGACTTAAAAAGGTGAAATAATACAAGACTAATAAACTCTAACCAGTGCTCTGCACAATTTTATTTACCAGATACGGCAACTTAAATAAATAAAAAACCACGTTTTCTTTCTGGCCATTCTAATCCATATATAATGTTCGCACTACCTCCAAATCTCATAAGATACAGATAGTATGCTTTAAAAATTATAACCTCTCTTCTTCATCAACCCAAGTTCTCAGTGAAAATCATACAAGTACGAAATTTGGACAAGTGCAGGGAATAGGGACAAGTCCGTATGACAAACACAAATTTTATTTACCCAGATTTCCTAAACAAGGTACAAACACCTGCCAAGATGAAACCAACAAACACAAATTGGTAGCATAGATTTCCTAAACAGATAACAACTCTGTAATTGTTGCATGAAATGTCATTGATCTTTGAAACATAATCATAGTGACAACAACATAAATGACACCCCAGAAAATAAAAATAAAATGGGAGAGATAAATATAAGCCACAAAAGACAAAACAAAGAAAACACTAATTGGATTATTTCATATGTTTAGAGGAGAGATGAAGATGGAGTACCTGATTATCAGAGTTACTAATGCAAATGCCAAAGCTGGGATTAGACGGGGGGGGACAAACACTACATGGGGGGACAGGAACTGACCAGCCAATAACCTTTGCAAATGAACATCTTTGACAAGAAATCATTATTAAATCAAAACCAACAAAAAAATGCAGACACATTCTTTAACAATGAATAATTTGTTGCTCAAGATGCTAAATATACTGTCTTGCCTCATTACCATTCTTTATTAAACCAAAAATTAAAAAGAAAAACTAGCACAGAAAGCAATGACTGTGAAGGCAACACAAAAACAATGATTCTGTCTTGCATCATTACCATTCCATCAGTAATGGAATTTTGACACTCCATTTTCCTTTTCAATTTAACAAAAACAAATACTAATACACAATCTTTAACATTTTCACCTGAAATAGCCATGATATAACCCTTATTGAAGGGATGATGAAGGCAACACAACTCCAACAGCAATGCAAACTGCAAACTGTACCAGCGACCAAGCCAAAAGAAATTGAAAGAAAAAACCATTATAAGGAGCAATCCAGAGCTTCTATACTAACTCAAACGTAATATGAAATTTGGATAAGTGATGGGAACAGCAAACTGAAAACTCTACAAGGCACAACGTCTGTATTAACAAACACAAATTTTATTTACCTAGATTTCCTAAACAAGGCATAAACACCTGACAAGACGAAACCAACAAACACAAATTGGTAGCATAGATTTCCTAAACAGTAGCAGCTCTGTAAATTGTTGCATGAAATGTCATTCATCTTTAAAGCATAAATTTAGAGGTGAAACGGAGATGGGGTACCTGATTATCAGGGTTACTGAAGCAAATGCCAATGTTGGGATTAGACGAGTGGGGCACACTCCATAGCAACAACCTTTTCAACTGAACAGCTTATACAAGAAATCATTTTATTTGTACAGATGCGAAACACTTATTCATCATTTCATTCCTTTAATAAATCAAAACAAACTTAAAGATGCAGAAACCTGATTAGCAGGAGTTTGGAATTGCTCTATGGTTTATGTTCATAGGGAAAGAAAGGCTGCTGCTGATGCACCTGCGAAGATGGGAGATTGTCTCCAAGTTCTTGATAAGCTTCCGTGTAATTTGATTTCAGTTTTATTGCAAACTTCCATACTTTTGTCCCTGGTGCCCAAACCATTCGCTCTCAGTTGCATTAGCCATCAAATAGCAATCATACAAAAACTGGCACACAAAAAAAACGAAATAAACAATACAAAGAGTAGAGAGAGAGAGCACAGTGGACCACTTCATCTGACATGTACAATGTATGATATGATATGCACAGTGTATATGGCCAAAGAACATGGATAGTATACACAAACACACACAACAGAACATACACATTTTTTCTTCTGTTGTATCTTGGAAAAAGTTTCAAGAAGTAAAACATTTTAGAGAAACAATATCGACATTGGAAACCTCATCTATAACAAATTATATCCTGGAACATACACACATTTTATCTTATATGCATCATAACAATGCAAACTTTGCTAATGTTTCCAAGTTATCTGGATGTGTAGGATTGCATCAGGCAGATATATCCACATTGGAAATCTCATCTATAACAAATTAGAAAGTAAAACTTACAGAGATTCCATAAAACAAGATTCTTAGTCATCTATCTTGTCGAGCATTGGGTTATATTCCAAATCTGGCATCTCAACAATAACAAATCAGAATTACTAAAGTATATATTCAACTACCATATACAACAAATAACAGAGGCAAGGTGGCTTGTAACCTATGCCTCATTTTCCTTGTAAACTCTAACCTGTACTTCATGAGCGGATCTCACCTTCCTCCCAATCGCTTTCCTGCCAGCAGATCTCGCCTTCCTCCCGATCTCCATTCAGAAAAGCCTCCTCGTCCTGACCCTGTAACTCGTCATCTTCTTTGAGGTATAAACCCAAATGCTTAAGGGGCAATCCAAGGTAGACCTTTTCACTGCCACAGCCACACAGAATCTCAAGTTGTTTGAGATCCTTTAAAGGGTCCTCAAATTGGACTGACTTCTCCATGTTCAAAACGGCACGGCGAGCCAATTCCCTTTGACCCATCCGATGCATCAATTTTCTCCTTGGTGGAGAATCAGGTAGACCCTTAAGTATCTTGTTTGCTTTTCGTATTGTACCTGAAAATCGCATCTTCAGCGACTGAATTCGCCTAGCCTTACATGGAGAAAGATTGTCTGTGGCCTGATACATGGCATGATGAACAAGGGTGCCCAAGTCATCATCTTTGGTTGACTTAACTGAGTGAGAATCAGAAACCCCAACAACCACTTGACTTTGTATAAGAACCCTACAAGCAGAAGAGCTCTTGCCATTTGGTCTCCGTTTGGGCAGAGGAGGAGTAGGAGGAGGACAAGCGGTCTTTGACATTTTCTCCTCCGCTTCTTTCCATTGGGTCTCAAAAACCCCACTGAGATGCTTCGCTGCTGCACGATTTCTACTACCAAGGGGGAAATATCTGAAAGCGTTTGAGAAGATAAGCCTGACATCAGCAGCAAAGCCATCAGCGCTGGAGTAGACACCCCTATCCAATTTCGATTTCACAGTACCCAAATCCATCGGCCTCCAGATTTCGTCGAAATAACCCGGCAAATTCTCAGCCACAGGATCAACAACAGGCTTGTTGAAGTAGCTCGCATGGCCGAGGTTCATCAGAGAATGCAAGACTTTAGAACAATCCAACGTCTCTTTTGAAGCAGACGAAGCCAAATCTTTGACTTGGCGCAGAGGAAGACCAACAGTCGGCTTTTCCTTCCGTTGGGTCTCAGAAACCCTAGAAGACCTCTTCCTCTTCTGGGTTTGACAGATTTCATCAAAACCCTCTTCTGATTCTGGGTTGGCATTTTTTGTAGCAGACGAAGCCAAACCCTTGCACAGAGGAAGACCAACAGTCGACTTTTCCACAACGGCTACATTTCGTTGGGTCTCAGAAACTCTAGAAGACCTCTTCCTCTTCTGGGTCTGACAGATTTCATCGAAACCCAACTCTTCTGATTCTGGGTCGGCATTTTTTGTAGCAGACGAAGCCAAACCCTTGCGCAGAGGAAGACCAACAGTCGACTTTTCCTCAACGGCTACATTCCGTTGGGTCTCAGAAACCCTAGAAGACCTTATCCTCTTCTGGGTCTGAAACTGAAACTCAAAGGAACCAAAGCCATCCTCCAATTGTCTGCGCTTTATGACAGACGACGCCATTCTTGATTTAAGAACCCAAAATTTCACACAGTCGTTACAGAGAGAGAACCCAGAAAATCACTCGCTCAATCGTTGCAGAGAAAATCAATGGCTCAATCGTTGAACTCAATACTCTCGCTCGATCACTTTCGCTTACTTTTTGAAGAGAAACAGAGAGAGACAGACAGACAGACGAAAAGAAGAGGGAATGTATTGTTGTGGCGCTATTTTGGTTTTCAAAATGTAATATGAAAGGCCGGTGTCATAACTCGGTGACTCAGTTGCTGAGTTGTTGCGTTTAAAAAAGTAAAAAGTAAAAAAAACGCGGAAACACCAGCTGTTTTAATTAGGGAGCTTTAGTTTTAAAACATAAAATACTTTACTAATTTGAAAGATAGATATACAATTTTACTTAATTAATATAAGACCAAAGACAGTAAAGTAACACTTACTTTTACTAAAATAACATTGAAGAGCACTAAAATTACTACATGTGTCATTGTGCTTTATTGTCAAATATAGATATTTAGTTTTTACCCACTCAACAAAACGACATAACAAGACTGAAAACAGAACAAAAAACGACACTACTCAAATTGAATCAGTTCCAAAAACCCTTTCGCGCGACCTTTCATCTTCAACTACAGAAACTCAGAGATAGTTCCACACTGACCACCACCAACAACGAGCAGCAACGACGACGAGGAACGACGACCAGCAACGACGACGAGCAACGACCACCACCAACAACGAGCAGCAACGACGACGAGCAGCAACGACGACGAGCAGAAACCACCACCAACAACGACAACCACTGACGACTATCGAAGCGATTTTCACTCTCTTGGGAAAAAAACAGTAAGAAAATGACCCTCTAACACAGATTTGTCTTCGATTTTAGGGATTACACATTTTTGCTGTTGTTCTTTATGCAATGCAGTTTTTGGAAAAATGGATGAATCGTTGGATTCAAAACTACTCTTCGTTTAGGTTTTGCTTCGTTTATAGGGATTAACCATTCAAAATCGTTGGATTCAAAATTTCTGGTTGTTTGTACTAAATTTTGAACCAGAAACTGCAATGCAGTTTCTGGTTCCATAATTCAATTTCAGAGTTCTTTTTGCTAGGGTTTATGGGAATGTGATAACTGCTCATGAAGTTAAATGTGTTTTGATATTAGTTTTAGCTACTGTCTTTGCATTTTTGATTTCTGGTTGTTTGTACTAAATTTTGAACCAGAAACTGCATTGCAGTTTCTGGTTCCATAATTCAATTTCAGAGTTCTTTTTGCTAGGGTTTATGGGAATGTGATAACTGCTCATGAATTTAAATGTGTTTTGATATTAGTTTTAGCTACTGTTTTTGCATTTTTGATTTCTGGTTGTTTGTACTAAATTTTGAACCAGAAACTGCATTGCAGTTTCTGGTTCCATAATTCAATTTCAGAGTTCTTTTTGCTAGGCTTTATGGGAATGTGATAACTGCTCATGAATTTACATGTGTTTTGATATTAGTTTTAGCTACTGTCTTTGCATTTTTGATTTCTGGTTGTTTGTACTAAATTTTGAACCAGAAACTGCAATGCAGTTTCTGGTTCCATAATTCAATTTCAGAGTTCTTTTTGCTAAGGTTTATGGGAATGTGATAACTGCTCATGAAGTTAAATGTGTTTTGATATTCAGTACTGTCTTTGCATTTTGATTTCTGGTTGTTTGTAGCAAATTTTGATAACTGCAAATTTTGATTTCTGGTTGTCTGAAGTTAAATGTGTTTTGATATTAGTTTTAGCTACTGTCTTTGCATTTTTGATTTCTGGTTGTTTGTCTTTGATTTTGACCAGAAACTGCATTGCAGTTTCTGGTTCCATAATTCAATTTCAGAGTGCTTTTTGCTAGGGTTTATGGGAATGTGATAACTGCTCATGAATTTACATGTGTTTTGATATTAGTTTTAGCTACTGTTTTTGCATTTTTGATTTCTGGTTGTTTGTACTAAATTTTGAACCAGAAACTGCATTGCAGTTTCTGGTTCCATAATTCAATTTCAGAGTTCTTTTTGCTAGGGTTTATGGGAATGTGATAACTGCTCATGAATTTACATGTGTTTTGATATTAGTTTTAGCTACTGTTTTTGCATTTTTGATTTCTGGTTGTTTGTACTAAATTTTGAACCAGAAACTGCATTGCAGTTTCTGGTTCCATAATTCAATTTCAGAGTTCTTTTTGCTAGGCTTTATGGGAATGTGATAACTGCTCATGAATTTACATGTGTTTTGATATTAGTTTTAGCTACTGTCTTTGCATTTTTGATTTCTGGTTGTTTGTACTAAATTTTGAACCAGAAACTGCAATGCAGTTTCTGGTTCCATAATTCAATTTCAGAGTGCTTTTTGCTAGGGTTTATGGGAATGTGATAACTGCTCATGAATTTAAATGTGTTTTGATATTAGTTTTAGCTACTGTTTTTGCCTTTTGGTTTCTTTTCACATCAAATTTTGAGCAGCAGTTTCTGGTTGTTTGTTGCAGATTTTGACCACAAAAACTGCAGTGCATATCACAAAATGGAACAAGAAATGTCACCACAAAAGAATGAAGCTGAAAACCAACCAAAGCGCAGAATCAAAACGATGGCTCAAAGGATCAAAACAAAGCCAAAGCCAAACTATGATCGGAAAGCAAAGCACCCGGACTATGTCCAATTTCGGTGCAATGCCTATGCTTTCAACAGCATCATTAGAGACATAAAGGACAAGCTCAATGAAAGGCAGAAGAAGCTTCTCAAGAAAACCCCTTTCTGGAACTTGATCGAGCTGTTTTACCGCCAGAGAATTGACATGAATAACATGAATAAGTCGGACATTGACTTAGCACAGCTGCTCAAGACATTTGATCCGGATACAAAGTCCTTCAAATTTGGAACCAAATCATTCCAAATCACAAGCAATGCAGTGACTCAGATTCTAGGACTGCCAAATGAAGGCAAATCTGTCAAACTTGTCAATGATAGGTACACTGCTACCTTCAGAACAAGGCACTTTGGAGAAAAGGGAAAACCTTCAAAAAACCAGGTAGAAGCAGAATTACAAAAGACAATTGCCTTGGCAAACCAACCGAAGAAAGAAAAGGCAAAGACAGAGCAAAAGAAAAAAACGAACAAAGGAAAAGAAAAGAAAGAAGCTGAAGAAGAAGAAGAAGAAGAAGAAGTTGATTACGACAAGGAAGTGGTCAGCCTAATATTGATTCTGCTGTGCATGACATTCCTTTTTGCCAACTCTTCATCTACTTTGCATTGGAAATTATTTGAGCACTGCGTGAATCTAGACACACTTTCAAGCTATTCGTGGGCAAGAGCTGTTTCAGACTACATGAATGAATCCTTGACCGCAAAAGCAAAAGCAAAAGCAAAGAAGGGAGGAGAAGCCTCTATAGGAGCTGTTTCGGGTTGCACTATCCTAATATTGGTAAGTAAACAGTGGCTTATGCAATGCATTTTGAGTTTTAGGCAATGCAGTTTCCATTTAGTGCAATGCAGTTTCCATTTACTGCAATGCAGAAATGGAAACTGCAACGCAGTTTCTGTTTTATCCTATGCAGTTTCCAACCTAATTTCTGATATATCTTGTTTTTGAACTGTGCAGTTTCTACTGTGTGAGAGGACAAACATCATACAACCAATCCTTGGCAAGGAGAAAGAAACTCCTGCCATTCTTAAATGGAGTCTTGTGGAACTCCACACAAGATTCAACCAAATAAAGGACTTGAATGACATCGAGGTATGCAATTTATCGCATGTTCTGTTTTAATGTATCTTGAATGTGAATCCATGCTAAATCATTCTCATTGTACAGGATATTTTCAAAACTCCTAAAAAGCCAAAAACTACCAGGGAAGAGGAAGACACTGTTGAGAAGGTAATTGAAATCTGTATACAGTGCATTGCAGTTTGTGTTTTCTACATTGCAGTTTGCATTTTATCCAATGCAGTTTCTGAATCATTCAATCTCATTGTACAGGGTATTTTGAAAACATATAAAAAGAGAAAAACTACCGAAGAAGAGGGAGACCCTCTTGACAAGGTATAAGAATCTCTAAACAGTGAATTATGCATTTCGGTTTTCGTTTCCTCCAATGCAATGCAGTTTCTAATTAGTTTCTGTTCAATATGCAGGAAAAAGAAAAAGAAGATGATGAGGGAAAACCTGATGATGCAATTCAAGACCTCTTGGTGAAGTCCATGACAGACCAAATCAACTACCGCCAACAACAAGATCCTAGCTTCGTTTGCCCGGAAAGATTACAACTGTGGAAGGATGAAAAGAATGAAGACAGTGAGAAGAAAATGAAGGAATTGTGGGATATATTTATCCAAGCAGAAAAGAGATCAAAGGAGCTGGAAGTGGAGTTGGCAACATACATAGAGAAATTAGATAATGAAGAATGTGTGACTGCCACCATGACAGTGGAATCTACAGTTCAGCTTAATGAAATACAAAATCTGAAAAGGAGGATTGCAGAATAGGAAGGCAAGGAAACTGGTATTGACATGGAGAAGATTGCCAAGAAAAAGGAGATTCAAGAAAAGTACAAGGCAGAAATTGAAAGCTTGTTGTCAGACCCAACAATCTTTGAAATGGAGATGGATCTGCCTACAAAACAACCAACACAACCAGTTGAAGAGAAAGAAGAAGAAAAGAAAGAAGAAGAGAAGCAACAAGAAGAGAGAGAAGAAGAGAAGAAGCAAGATGCTCCAACACCTGATGTTCCTTCAAGAGTACAAAGGGTGAAGAACAGAGAAAGAAAGAGGCTTCAAGCATCTTGCTATGTGTACGAAAAAAATAAGAAAACAAAAAAGGAGGCAAAAAAGGATGATGAAGAACTACCACAATTCAAGCTTATCTCTTCCGAGGAGGTATGCAATTACTGCAGTTCAAGCTGCTGCTTTTTTCTATTTTCTGCATTGCAGAAACAGAAACTGCAATGCAGTTTCCGTTTCCTGCAATGCAGTGTGTTATCTGCTTTACAGAAATGGAAACTGCATTGCAGTTTCTGTTTTATCGAATGAAGTTTCTAATTAGTTTCCTTTCAATCTGCAGTTAACACAAGAGGCATCTCAGCCCGATGCCACAAATCCAATTCCTAACCCCCCTAAAGGAACGAGCCTTCATGATTCAATACCTGTGGATCTACAACAATCAAGTGATGAAGATGAAGGACAAAAAAAGCAAACAAAGAAAAAACTAGGATGGGGTCAGAAAAAGGTGTGGCAGAAAATTCCAAAGCCGGACAGGGAAAGCATTGAAAAACACTACTTAAGCACTCAACTTCGGTAACATCTCTATTCCAAAATAACAATTCTTTCATCTTTTAATTACAATTAAACTAAAACTAATCTTGTGAATTTCATGTATTCGAATCCGCAGTGATATCTTCTGGGCAGGACTCAATGATGAGAAAGTGACAAACCATGATCTCAAAGATATTGTATGGGACCTGGAACTGTCACAAAACGTAAGTATTTACCAATTCTATAACACACACTGCACTGTATTTTTTATTTATGCTACCTATATTCCCCATTTATAATTCCATTTTTCTCCAATCAATGTGAAACAGGTCATTGAGGCCTATATCCAAATAGAGGAGGATAAAATAGAGCTCATGCAGACAGAGAGTCCACAGTACATGTCCACATGGACTTGGGTAAGTATTATTTTGAAAATTCAAAATTGTTTAAACAGACAATGCACTGCAGTTTTCGAAAAAATATATACTAACAAATTGCCATTCTGTGATATCAGGCTTACATGCAAAGCTTCCTAGAGCCATCTTGGCACAGGTTCTTGTATGAACCCTTACTTGAAAAACTCGGGAAATGCAATGTTCTTTTCTTCCCAATTATTTCACAAGAAGAGTTCCACTTCACACTTCTCACATTTCACAAAAATGAACGAAAGTGGAGACACTACAATCCACTTAGATCGTTGGGACGTAGAAAAGAAGAAAGGTGCATTGACATTGCTCGAAACTTTGTAAGTGGAATGAAACTGTCTTAATTTCTCAGCACAAACACAAACAGAAACTGCATTGCAGTTTCTGTATTATACATACTGCCTAATTTCAGACCAAAACTATAATATGCAATGCATTGATTACCATTTCTTTTTCTCTTTTTTTCTTCTTCTTTAAACAGGTTAATATTGTTGAAGGGTGGCTAGAATATATAAGACCTCAAGCACGAGTGTTCATAGAAACAAAAAAAAAACCAACACTTGTGAAGCAAAAAGAAGGGCCCCCAACACTTGTACAAAAAGATTTGACTCCAAATGAAGAACTCACTCTCAAATGGATTATGCAAAATCCATTGCAGTTTCCATTTGAGGATGACATGGAATGTGCTCAACAAAGTGCATCTTCGTAAGAATTGTGTCTACTCAACTATTCATTACAGTTTGAAATCATTCAAAAGCAAAAAAAACTAATCTCGTATTTCATTTGCAGATTGGATTGCGGCATGTTCGTCATGTTCTATATGGATAAAATAGCACAAGGACAGCCCATTCCAAAAAGCGTGGACAAGAAATTCATGAATGAATATCGAGCACAATATGTCACAAAACTCCTACACCACAAAAACTGTGTAATTAATCGTCTCTAGTGATTTGCCTTTCGTTAACTCAAGACAATATGTATCTTAATTCTTGTGGATGTTTGTAAATATTTCTAGTTATGGTATATGAGAACATATTTCCTATACATATATAAACTGTAATATAATCTTGGAACAGGATGCAACAAAACCAAAAGGAAACAAACAAACTGCAATGCAGTTTCTGCAACAAAATCTGAAATAAACAGAAACTGCATTGCAGTTTCTGCAACAAAATCTGCTCAAAATCTGAAAACAAGCATTGAATGGCAGTCGAAAACGAATATCCACTCATTAAACAATTGTATAATTTTCATTAACTTCAAAAAAGAATCACAATATCCAAAAATGTGAAAAGAACCCAAAAGCCAAAGCCATAATCAAAGTACTAAAACTTTGTTCAAAACACATTTAAGTAGGTCAGCATTGAAATGTAGTTTCTGCTCATAATCTGCAACAAAATCTGCTCAAAATCTGAAATAAACAGAAATCTGAAATAAACAGAAACTGCAATGCAGTTTCTGCAACAAAATCTGAAATAAACAGAAACTGCATTGCAGTTTCTGCAACAAAATCTGCTCAAAATCTGAAAACAAGCATTGAATGGCAGTCGAAAACGAATATCCACTCATTAAACAATTGTATAATTTTCATTAACTTCAAAAAAGAATCACAATATCCAATTAGACGCTGTGTAGCCAATTACAAGCAACTAAAACTGCAATACAGTTTTTGCAAAAAGTGCAACGCAGAAACTGACTATATATTCGCTAAACCATATCTAAAATAAAAAATTGTCAAATGAGAAGGAGTGTTCATATAATAGCCTTGCAAGTCTTCCTATTGTGCCCAGCAACACTGCACCGACTGCATTTCAATGGCCTTTTAAATTCACCAAAAACTTTGATCCTCTTTGTTGGTGGTCTTCCGGCTGGCCTCTTTGTAATTGGCGGAAGCACAACTCCAGCGGCAGAACCATTGCTGCCCAATCCTTTCCCAATATCTGGAATAGGAAAAATAGGACTCTCATAGGCTTTTCGAAAGAAGTCGGTTTTGTAGTAACACTCCACGTAATCATAAACTGAATCTCTCTTTGCTAGGATTGCAGCCACCGCATGTGTGCAAGGAAAACCGTCAATTTGCCAAAGACGGCAAGAACAAGTCCTTTGCTCGAGATCAACCATAACAGAATAATCAGCAAATACTTCAAAAACAGTGCTATTAGAACGACGAACTGCCCAAGTCCTACCGGCCTCCGCATTTTCACAGAGTCTAGTCTCCATCTCCGGACACAAAACTGTTGTCCACTTCTCCGCTTCAATTCTTCGTTGAGAATTCAATACCATCAATTTCTGTCGAATCCCTTCTATCAAAGGTAGCACCGGCAAATCTCGAAACACACCAACCCAATTATTAAAGGACTCCGCTAAACTGTTTGCCATCTCCCCGTAACGCATTCCTTTGAAAAATGCGTTGGCATAGTGATCTCTAGACAAATCAGATATAAATGTCTTCACTTTCGAACTCCCAACAATCACCAACTCCTCCATTGCTACCTTAAACTCTTCCTCCGTAACAGCATATGCGCATCTACTAAATAAATTGATAACACGGTCTTGGAGCAGTTTCCCATAACCTGACTTCGGGTACTTTGATATCAAATTCTGTTTGAGGTGATAATAACAGTAAGAATGAGGCCATCCGGGAAACACAAACCCCATTGCATTTAACAAACCTTGATTGCGGTCCGAGAAAAAGGTCACCACTCTCCCCATCGGTAGCAATATAGAAGCCAAATGTTGAAGAAACCAAGTCCAATTCTCCTCTGTCTCAGAATCAACAACTCCAAAAGCTAGAGGATAAAACCCTGCAAAACAAAACCAAAAGCACAAGTATAAGCAAAAAAGGGAAACTGCAGTGCAGTTTATGAAAACAAATCTGCTCAAAAAAGGGAAACTGCAATGCAGTTTCTGCTAAAAATTGCAACAAATGAAAATCTGCAATACATTACAGTAACCATACCTTGATTTCCATTCTTTCCCGAAGCACACAGAAGCTGCCCCTTGTACTTGCTCTTCAAAAACGTAGCATCAATGAACAACAAGGGTATGCAATATTGAAATCCAGCAATGCAACCGCCAAAAGACACAAAAAACCGTCGAAAGCGATTAATTCCAGCTTCACAATCAAGAGTGCAGAGAGAACCAGTGTTAGTTTCCTTTACCGCGTCCACATACCACACTAACTCGTTGAAGGACTTCGACTCATCACCGTGAACGTCCAATTTAGCTAACTCTTTGCCAAACCATGCGTGGTAGTATGAAATGTCTATACCATAATAATCTTTGAACTCGTGTATAATCTCAACTGGCTTCAGCTCTGGTTTTGCACGAATTCTGTCCACAATGAGGGAGGACACCACACGAGACCTCATCATCTTACTCTTTGATTCCCGTATCCGACCCGCACATGTATGAACATTATTTAACGTCCGAATTACAAAACTTCCAGTAGCTTCACAACGAGAAGCATAAACACGCCAGCTGCAACCCTCCAATTTCTTATTCGAACAAACAGCAACCACCCGCTTCTTGTCATTGCCGGCATATTCAAAATTAAATCCTACTTCAAGAGCGTACTTGCACAATTTCAACCGGAACTCCTCTGCACCACCGTCAAACTTCTGCCCCACATGATGTATGTATGTCTCCCACTCATTCGACAACAAAGGCTTAGCACTTGCTCTCTTCGACCTGCCCAAAAACTCGTTTCTGTCTTCGACAGTACTAGAACACGACGACTCGCCCTTTTCACATGCTATCAACTCCTTATTTACACAAAAATCACCACTATATTCACTGCTCCCGCATAAATCCTTCACTAAAATATCAACAGTCTTCTCATTTGATATCAACAAAAATGTCCTCATCAAGTCCAAATCGCTATCCGTTTCTAGAAAACAACTCGGATAACTGGGCACCGAATACCGTAATGTGAAACAACCCAACTGCAAACCCCTAAACCTCAGACACAATGTCTTCAAAATATCAACCATGGATGACTCTGATGAAACTGAAAACATGATGGTTTCCGACTTATATGTGCACTTGGCAATGACACACACCTCCATTAGCCTTGAAAATGCAAACAAAACAACAAACAAAAACAGAATATCAAAACACGTTTGACTTCATGAGCAGTTATAACATTCCCATAAACCCTAGCAAAAAGCACTCTGAAATTGAATTATGGAACCAGAAACTGCATTGCAGTTTCTGGTTCAAAATTTGCTACAAACAACCAGAAATCAAAATGCAAAGACAGTACTGAATATCAAAACACGTTTGACTTCATGAGCAGTTATAATATTCCCATAAACCCTAGCAAAAAGCACTCTGAAATTGAATTATGGAACCAGAAACTGCATTGCAGTTTCTGGTTCAAAATTTAGTACAAACAACCAGAAATTTTGAATCCAATGATTTTGAATGGTTAATCCCTATAAACGAAGCAAAACCTAAACGAAGAGTAGTTTTGAATCCAACGATTCATCCATTTTTCCAAAAACTGCATTGCATAAAGAACAACAGCAAAAATGTGTAATCCCTAAAATCGAAGACAAATCTGTGTTAGAGGGTCATTTTCTTACTGTTTTTTTCCCAAGAGAGTGAAAATCGCTTCGATAGTCCCAAGAGAGTGAAAATCGCTTCGATAGTCGTCAGTGGTTGTCGTTGTTGGTGGTGGTTTCTGCTCGTCGTTGCTGATCGTCGTCGTTGCTGCTCGTCGTTGCTGCTCGTCGTCGAACGAAATTTGCCTGCCAAACGAACGAAATCTGCTGCCAAACAACTGAGCTCGAAGACGAAACAGAGAAGAACACGAAGCTGCTGCCAAACGAACGAGAACGAAAACGAAACAGAGAAGTCGCGCCTTGTTTAAACATTCAGGGGCAAAAGCATCATTTACTGTATAGGTTTACAAATGGGCCAACGAATCTGGGCCTCTCTTTGGGCTAATCCAAAATAGTAATTTTTTCCTAGGTATTAAAACTAAAACCAAAATATCCAATATCTTACAAACTAATTAATAAAGTTAATTATGTCTAAAACCTAATTTTTCTTTAAAAATAAAGGCTAGCAGTACGTTTCATTTAAACCAACTGCACACAAAATTTAAAAGAAGATAGTTTGATTTAACTTATCTATGATTGAAATAAATTTCAGATGTACATAAATGAATAAATATATTTTACAGATCATGCAAAATTGTAAGAAAATATTTTTCCTTTCCTTTCCCATTGTCAGATTGGACTTAATTCGACTCAACTCACTCTATATATAGTATAATCAGAAGACACAAAACGTAAGAGTTTGATTTACAGTGTCTACAATAGAAAAATATTTTCACACACATAACGGTAGGGTTAATTTTATTTTTGGGTTTTAAGAATTATTAACAAAATAGTAAATAAAAATAGAACTCACATGGTAATATTTATTATTTGACGTGGCATGACCACATCAGTCGTCAGAGAAGATGATCATCTAATATGGTCAATCTTATGTGTCTAAATAGCATTACTATTTTTTTTTTTTTAAATAATTCTAACCTGTCACATTATGTTATCAATGCACCCATATTATAACACATGTATATTTTGATTCATATTATAAGAAGTTTGCTTGGAATGAACGTTTTTTTATATATATTCTTTTTGCCCATATAACATTCATATAAGAAAAATATCGGGGCCCACATACGGCACATCATCGAGCTTGATGAACTAGACTAGTAGCAAAGTGGGACGTGAAAAGTGGGTTTAGGAGGCAACTTTGGTTAAAGTCGTGTTCAAGAGCAAAGTGAAATTCGGAAAAATTTTCAATGGGCACAAGAATAATTAAACCTATATAAACCATCTGAGGTACTATAAGATATTATATGTTAGTATGAATTAGGGATGTGGCAAAAAATCACCATAACAATTCAAACCAGCCATGTTAAACTAGTTCGATTTTTACACAAAAAAATGTATACTTTTGATTTGAAATGAACCAAACTGCAATTAGTTGGTTTATAACATTTCACTTATATGTTTCATCTCATGCATTGATATCAACCGTTTGGTGTCATATCTCTCAAAATTTCACAATTTTCAAAAGTAAAAAAATTTCTCAATTATAACTAGAAAATAACTGAACTAGACTAATCACTAAATGGATTGGTTTTATTCAATGATATAATTAGGTTAACGTCTAAAGCAAATTAATTCGGATCATGTCCACTGTAGTATAAAATTGTGATTTTTTTTTTCAATAACATGATTTTTTAAAAAAATCAATAATGAGGGGAGATTCAAATATGAAACCTTATTTAAGTCTAATATTGGAATATTATTAATAATTAACTTATGCTTGTTAATTATTAAGAACTAAAGTATATGTCTAACCTAAACATACATCCAATATTGAATAAAAAAAGAGTGGTGCTAAATGAATCCTAAAATTAACTGAATACACCTTACTACCAACTACTATTTATTGAATTACTATAGTAATTTTTTCCAACCCGAGACATAAACAAAGACAAGGCTAATCTTTCTAAAGCAAAAAAGACTCTCGAAATCAAAAGTAACCGATGTACAGATGTACAAATAAATAAGTAAAAAAAAAATAAGGATACGTTTTGAAGTGAAAGAAACTATTTTATCTACTAATAGTGGACAAATCGGCGTCTTACCAAATCAGGGGCCTATTGCCACAGCTGTAGATATCAGTATTTTGAGAATACGCCTTAATGACCAATGGTTAATTTATCCTAATATAAAATGACCAAAAAGGATATATTAAATATAATTTTAATGAGTACACCCTACTTACCATATCCAACCATAATCAAACGTAGAGAAGTTTTCGTATTACTTGGTGCTGATGACGAACAACGCAAAGAACATTCACGGTAGTGCAAAGAGGTGTCATTGAATGTTCGTTCCTTTGCCCCTTCCTTGATGTCCAACAATTCCCCCATTAGACATGAAGGTTAAAGAAATTATTAAGAGGCCCAATCTGAAAGTGGAAGACCATCTAACTATTTTTTAATAATCATTGAAGTTATTAGTTGGATCTAAAGTTCAACTATAAGAAGGTATTTGGGAATTAGTTTTTATTTGAATCAAGTTTGCCGTAGCTATTAGACCCATATCGCTTGCTGTCGAACCAGTTTGAATAAATTCGTTATTTGAAGACTAAATCAAAACCCCATAGAGATGAGGAAAAAAAAAAAAGGAATTTGTAAAACAAATAAAAACCTAGATTTGTTCAAATTGACTCCTTTTAATGTGAAGAACAAAAGATTTAGAAGAAATTAAAATATGATATGGCAAATGAGATGTGATATAATGTATTATGGTGTATCAAAGGTATTTTTGGTAGTTAAATAAGGTGTACTTAGTTAATTTTATATTTTGATTTAAATATTAGAGTGTATTGAGATCATAGGATGTGCTCAGTTAATTTTAGGGTTCATTTAGCATCACTCTAAAAAAAACATATATGAAACATTTACTATTTTGCTGCACATTTCTAAGGTTGGTAAATTAACTTATATATCTCTTATATTATATTATATATATAACTATTCATTTGTTCTTGTTTCTCGGTGAGGATATTTTCTCGTTTGTAGTGCCAACGGGCATGCGTTTCGAGAGTTTAGTTTGGGTGTTATAAGGAAAATTTTGGATGGGTTGAGTATTAAAGTTTCATTGTGGGATTTCGGATTTAGTTTTGGTTTTGACCAAACTTTATATGCATATGCATATGATTATGATGGTTTTGAATGCATTGGTTTTCAACATTGTTTTCTAAACGGTGGGGTTATACTATGTTGGTTTCAACTGTGAACTGAACTTTATTTTTGTCCACTCATCACACTTTTCTGTTTTGCGCCCCTCAGGCAGTAGCGTTGTTCGAATCGTACGACCGAGCCGAGATTTCCACTTCTGAACTCTGAGTCTCAGTAGGATTCTTTTCTTCATTTCATTTCCGTTGAACTTTGTTTATGTTGCAATCGAAATTATTAGATTTGCTCTATTATCACCCGTGCTATGGTTTGATTTGTGGGGCCGAAGGCCTTTGTTGTAAACTGTTTAATTGCATTCGAAGCATGCTACCTGTTGGGATATATATACAGAGAGCTTCCATTGAGGGACACCCCTTGTAGGGCCCACTCCGGATTGTATTTCACTAATCCGAACCTTCTATTTTGTAGATACTCATTCAAAAATCATCTCTACAAAAAATCACTTGAATCCAATATCATTTGATCATTCAATTGAGTTCTTGAAATTTTAGTACTTTCTTAAAGCACCGTGTTCATTGATTTTGTAGGACACAATTGGATGTCGAAACGGTTTCCGATTTGTCTAATTTTTTGTAAGGATGATCTATGAATGAAGATCTAAAAAATAGATTGTTTGGATCGTTGAAAAAAAAATTCATAGAGTACCCTAAAGGGCGTCCCTCAATAGAAGGGGACTGTATATATGAGGGCGGATTCGTGGCACCATATTTTTGACACAATTTTTGGGCCATTAGATTATTCCACTTTTAATGGTTGAGATTAAACCTGACATGGCAAAAAATATTTTTTTCTTTAATTAATATTGAGATTTTCTATTTAAACCCCACGCTTCTCTACCCCATGTTCTAAGTTCACCCCAACTTTTAATTTAAATTTTTACAATTTCTAAGAAAATCCCGCTATCTTCCCAAACTACCCTTAAATACACCCCAAACTGAAAAAATAAGAACTAAAAGAGATTTTCTATTTAAACCCCACAATTTTCTTTGTTCCCAGCAAAAAAAGAACACAAATAAATGAAACCCCAAATCCGAAATTTAATACTTTCTAGAGAAAGAAAACAGCTTTACCTCTCTCCAAGAACTGTAACTGGAATTCTAACACTTGGGTATTGTTGTGTGTGTCTGTATGAGAGAGAGAGAGAGAGAGAGAGAGAGAGAGAGAGAGAGAGAGAGAGAGTGAGTGAGTGAGTGAGTGAGTGAGTTTGTAAACAAGAAGTTGGAAGGAGGTTTCTAAAACTTAATATGAAGAGTAGTGGGGTGTGTGTATAGATATACTAGGGTTAATTATTAAGTTGGATGACTTTTTTTGTCTTTTAACAATAATAAAACTTACAGCTTAATGATTGAAGTATTGGGGTGAACAAAGAGAAGTGTGGGGTTTAAATAGAAAATCTCTTAATATTTATACATTGGGATTAAATTTCTGATACCGCATTAATTAAGAATTCATTCTCTCTCATCTCATTAATTATCTTTAATTAATTAATTCTCTCTCTTTCTTCTAAAGAGAATTGACGCCTCCTCCTCCTCCTCTGCCTCTACTTCTTCTTTTTTTCTCTCTCTCTCATCCCATTCTCATCCCAAAAGCCGCCACCACCACTCCAACCCCTACCCTACCTAAACCACAAATCATATGGACTTTCTCTCTCTCTCTCTCTCTCTCTGGTATCCGGCTCAGTTAGCGAAAAAATTGGTGCAAAGATGTGAGATCTCATTCTTTTCTATATGCTTCTTATGGTAGGGAGGGAAATTGATGTTAGATCTTACCCTCCAAATTTATGGGATACAAATCCCCTTCAGTTCTTACTCCAACACAACGGTAACGAAAAGGCCGTGCGTTCTGCAAGAATAGAGGGCTATTCTGATGAACCCTCAAGCATGTGTGGCAATTTTTGATATAATAGCTGGTGACCATATCTAAACACATGTATACATCCACGAACATTTGTGCACATGGCTCTTGAAATGAAAGATATATAAGAACCCAAAATTCAAATGGCATTGCTCGTTCGAGCTACTCTCTAAGCTTCTCCCAAATCTTTCAAGAACCTGTTTTTCCCAGCCAAACAATAATTGGAGCGGAGCATCTCATATTAGAATATTTCAATAAGCTACAGTAATTCACTAGAATAGCCTCAAACAATTACAACATATAATTGAAAACCTCCAGCAGTGGATGCATAAATTCTTGTACCAAAATCTCTTAAGCAACTGTCTACCAAGCACAACCTCCCATTGTCCAGGATTGATTAGGCGAGTGGATGCTTAATTATCATGTTCTCAAAACTTTCTAGGAACTAATATGCTAATGAATTGTACCTATCTGGAGAGAGAGAGAGAGAGAGAGAGAGAGAGAGATATTACGTTTCCAAGGAAAAAGGAAGGAGAGAGACTAACAGGACCCGAATCAAATTCCGCTTTGGAATTCGAGTCGAACCCTGTGCGTGTCCGACACTTGGCAAATGTCGAGCACGAAAGACCTATTTGCCCTTTTTCTTAAAATTTTGACTTTGACTTCTACCGAAATTTCGGCAGAGTCTCCCCTAAATTTCGTTCAATCCAAAACTTACACCTGTCATAACGAGCATAATCGTCCAAACAACCAACAGCCAGCACTTCAATAAACATGCCAAAAGTTCCATTCTCACTATAGGGCAATATATCAGAGCAATTTTGATAGCTTACAGATCACTTAATTGGTTTGCATACCAACATTTTTGAACCAGAAGGCGCGGAAGTCACGATGGCCCGGTGGTGGGTGTCTTGTGCACGCTACAGCCTGGGGGCGCAAAACAGTTGAAAGTGTGAGTGTACCAAAAATAAAGGTTCATAAAATATCTAAGAATATACTAACCCCCGGTGTAAAAAAATAGTTAAGTAACACTGAATATGTACTCTGATTTGAAGCATACTAAACTCAAGGCATTATATGTAAATCATATTCGAACTCGATACTTCTCGCATAAAAACAATGAAATCAAATACAGTTGAGTAAAACTGAATATCTAAACTATCTTGGAAACATATGAAAGTCAACGCAGTTACATATTTATAGAAATATATGCAATCGCTTTCAAGAGCAATAAAACTTGCATGAAAGCATTGAAATCCAATTTGGATAAAAGTGCTGAAATCAAACCTGCAATAAAGCAATGTACTCAAAACTTGAATTAAAGCACTGCAATTAATCAAAACTACCACTCGGATGTACCCCTGTAATTCCGTCAATTCCCCTGGCAGGTCTCGGCGACATATAGTCTATCCGAGCCGCAAACTGGCAGGATTCAGGGGACTATGGTCAGCCTGATCCGCCGGCAGGTCTCGATGACACCAAGTCGACTCGAGCCGCTCTGGCTGGATTCAGGGGACCATAGTCAGCCTGATCCGCAATCCTGGCAGGTCTCGGGGACACGAAGTCAGCCGAGCCGCAAATCCTGGCAAGTCTCGGGACACCAAGTCTGCCGAGCCGCAAATCCTGGCAGGTCTCGGGACACCAAGTCTGCCGAGCCGCAAATCCTTGCACTCATGGTCCGAGCGTCCCAGAAACTCGTGAGGCAATGTCAAGTGCACTGACAGAATTGTAAATAGACTGGATGTCCGTAGACATCGGTCCATCTGAGGGTAATCACCATAACTGGGTACACACGGTGGTTAAAAATAAATATTTTAGAAAAATCTGATAATTCACTGTATTTGGCAAGTCTGAAACTAAGCTGCTATTTTCTCTGATATAAATCTCAACTCTTCTTTCAGTCACTTTCTACCATGTTCAAGTAAACAGCATAGAAATAAAGATATTTGACGGCACAAATCATGCTCGGAAAACATTCGGTAAAACTTATTCAAAATCAAATAATGAAATTTACTCATATAAACTCATTTATAAAAACTTATTTATATAAAATCAATATAAAATCATTTATGTAAACTCATTTATATAAAGCATTTATATAAAATCATTTATGAAAGAAAGTCCACTCACTCCTGGTCCGAGCTCGCTAGACCTCCTGACGGTCTCTCTTGCGGGCCTGTCTAGTCCCGGGTGCCTGGGTCGACAGAAATGGTGGCCAGAGGAAGGAGATCGGCGGCCTTAAAGTTTCAGTGAGTTCCCGTCGCTTTTCTGCAATTTCCGGCCAGCACAGGCCGTGCAGCCGGCGGGGAAGGGTCGGAAAAGGTAGGGGACTCGACGGCGGTTCCATTGCCACCGGTCCCGTGGCCGGTGGTGCCCTGAGGCGGCGTCAACAAGCTCTGGAAGGCGGCGGGCAGTTTTGCGCGAGAGGAAAGAGCTGGCTGGTTTTTATAGATTCAACTTTGAAATATTTACGGTTATGCCACTGAGACTCTTTTGACCATAACTTTCTCGTTACAACTCCGATTCAGGCCCACTACGTGTTTATGAACTCGTTTCACTGTGCTCTACGCAATGGCGCAAGCGGAATTGTCAAATTCCTTCTCGATCAAAAGTCACCTTTTTCCTAATAAAATATTATGAGGGCAAAATTGTCTTTTTGCAAAATAAAATATTCCTTAATTATGAATTTTTGGTTTGGGATATTACAGAGACAATTATTTTATTTTATTTTTATGAGAGAGAAAAAATAAAATTAATGATTGTTTATTTAAAACATTAAAACTATTTTTCATGTCACATTTAATCTCAACCATTAAAAGTGGAGTAATCTAATGGCCCAAAAATTGTGTAAACACTTGTGTCAAAATATGGTGTCACGGATCCGTCCCCTATATATATATGTGTCATGATCTCTTGGACTATAGGGGTCCAAAAGATTCGTGGTCACTCACCGTTGGATGTAAATTCAATGATTTATTCACTCTTGTATTCCTTTTAACAAACTTTTTTAAACCATTGGATTAATATCCAATAGTGGATGATCACAATCTCTTGGGCTCTTGTAGTCCAAGAGATCGGGACTGTATATATATATAAATGTGTTTTTAACAGGTTGAAAATTTGGGAAAAGTCCAATTTACAGGGGAGACTCAGCTGAAATTTCGGTAGAAAGTGGGCCCGACATCAGGATGATGTCGGAAACTTCACAGGATTCGTCCCGGATTCCAAAGAGTCCGAGGCGGGTCCTGTCAATTTTCACTAGGCTAGACCCATTTATCATTATTTTCAATTTTAATTAAGGATAGAAAAAAGGAAAATGAGAGTTTTTTTTTTTATGCGGAGAAAAGAAATTACAAAGCAAGGCCTTTAGAGCACGAAGTAATAAGTAGGTCATAACAGACATGTTGAAAATACAAAGGGAACATGAAAAAGAAAAGCAAATCAACAACTCTCACGTAAAAACAAAATGTAGTTAGATGATCAACTAGAACAAGCTGCTAGCAGAGCCCAGTAAACAGGTGCGCAATCCAAATCGCATTTGGCATGAACAAAGAGTAATCATATTGTGTAATGGTTTCATCCTCTAAATTGAAATGGCCTATTTTAGTCGGTGCATAATAATCTGTATAATATATGGAATTGGGTTGGCACCGAGGAAAGTTTGAAGCCAAAACTGATATACCACAATGGTTACTCAGGAACATAACCTCATCTCCAAGACTTCTCAATTTAACATGCTGCACAGATCCATCCCTCCCATTGAACACCAATTTGTAAACCATGAATCTCTCTTCACCGGCACAATATCTATCTTTATGCAATCTTCGAACATGCAACAAGTCTCCCTTAGTTGATTCCACCAGATAAGCTTTATAAGCGGAACTTGCAAATGGACGTTCTTGCGGGGTAAGAATCTTTGCTTTTATTCGCTTCCTACTGATATCAATGGAAAAAATGTTTCCCCACCCTGCAACTGCAAAGACTTGATTTTTATGAAATATAACATCCCTAAGCAAGTCCCGTGTAATTTTCCCGCTGTAAATCCAATGTTTTCTTCCTCCTTTAGTGAAAGCCAACTCAGGTTTATGTTTGTAAAGGACTGCAACCATATAACTGTCTGGATTCAGTGTGGGATCCTCAGATAAGATAACCTTCGGGAATAAGACCTTGGTGGAGTACTTTCGGAGGACATTCAAATTAAAATAACCCAGGTGATGATACATATGGAGGTAACTGAAACTCAAGTGAGGGAGACGAATGGGCACCGCTGCTTTTCTGAAAGGGTTCACCAGAGTTATAGTCCATGGTTCTTGTTTGTGCCAACGAAATTTCAATTTAGGCACTGATAATACATCCATTGTGGCTAACCAGCCATGGCCATGGCACATACTAATCGTATTACAAGGCACTGATAACTCAATGTCGGAGGTTTTTCCTCCGGGAAAGCTGTACAGTTCTAGCTCTCCTTTGGATGCTGTTGAAATCAGAAACATGGGAAGAGGAAGCTCACGCCAATGTTGCGTTATGCGATTGTATTCTTTTGCAGCAACACGCCATTGCTTGCAAACGCCAGCAACCCGAATATGGTCACAGGGTTCCCACAACTTATCTAGAATCAAAAAGAGAAGGGGAATACTTGCCCATTTATCTGACACCTGACTGCTACCAGTACTGGTGCTTAAGGGATGTGTGTAGTCATTCTTTTTATTCCTTGGTCTTGTTAGAGTGTGTATATATGGAACACCAGACATGGCTGGCTACCAATAAAACCTGGAGTTGTTTAGCGCTGGTGAAGGTTTCACTCCTGCAAGTGTGTGTAATTGAAGTTGTATAGAATTTGATAATGGTAAAAGCCCTTTATTTACAGCACAAGCCCTTACCTTAGGCCAGAAGGAAAGGATTCCTATGTAAATCAATATGAACAAGGAAAGGTATACGATAATTCGACCAAAAAACAAAAGGAAAAGGAAAGCTATACCGAGTCAATATATTATAGTTTTTTTTTTTTTTTTGTCAATAATATATTACCAGTTTAGAATAGGATTCCTGAATCAATAGGACGAACAAGGTCAAATAAATAATACAGTAAAATAATTTTTTTAAAGTAACAACATAAAACCTCCCCACGCCCCAAAAATAGGGAGCTTTAGTTTTAAATGTATTTATTATATTTATATTTTTGAAAAAAAAGAAAAGAAAAGAGAAGTCATTTTCTTCTGATTCCTCCCCTGATTGGGAACTTATTCAAGGCTTCCATACATAGTGGCAACCTATGTACACACTAAATTTTTCATTGTTGATAAATAATGTTTGGATACAAAGCATATCACTCACCAATGAAAAAAGATAGTAATAAAATATGAAACATTTATCATTAACTCTTTTTCCTTAATCGGGTTTATTTGCTTTGGTTATTTTTTATGGCAAGGTCTTAATGAGGCCACTCTATGGCTCCTCCTACCGTTGATTATTTTTTGGTGTATTTTGTATTTGACAGTTGCTAATAAAGTTATTTCATGTGATATTTTTTTAGTGTACTTTGTGATACTTTTATTTTTTGGTATACTATCACGCTGATAACGTGTTGTAAAATAGACAATGTATGAGAGTGGTACAAAGAATAAGAGTGGAGTTGTATAGGAGGGAAGGCAAGGACTAGACATGCATAAGGTCCTAGAGCAATGGTTTCAGTTATCATCATGATGAAGATTGGAACCAACACTATATTTAATGTTTTGATTGCCAAGACAAGGAGCTTTAAAACTATTCAAGTCCGGTAGAGAATCAACCTAATCCCTTCCAAAATTGTTATCTTGCTCTTGTAAATCGTCAGCCGAATATTCAGTAATGCAAAATAGATACACGAGGATGAGCAATTTAATAAATAAATAATGAACTTGCATAAGTATCTTCATAAATTAGAGCATCTGTGATGTGCAATGGGTGTTATCAACAATGGATGATGTAAGTATAAGTTACATGAATGAAAAATAGATTTTAGGGTCTGCAACTATGTTATTATTTCTTCCTAAGAAGAACAAAGGGGTGAAGATAGTCAATTAATGGCTATAATTGTCAAAGCCTTCAGCAAAAGAAGACGCAAATGATGTTAAAATTGAATGCTTTTAATCCAAACTAACTCAGTAACCATATGTGGAAGCACAAACCTGGAACATCACACAAGCAATACAATTTCAAATGTTATTAGCAGGTTAGGAAAAACCGAATGTAGAAACATCTATCGTGCGATACGAGATTAGCAGGTTAAACATGAACCCCTTCGAAGTTTCAAATACCTCTTACTCTTTGAGACTTTTTTTCAAAGAAAAATATGAAGTCTTAAGTTTCAAGCCTTGCGACAAATTATCAATATAAACTAACCCAGAGAGGGAGAGACACGTGGGTGGGTCGAGGAGAGCGTTGATGGCGGAAATTTTTTATAATGTAGTTTGAGTCAAACAAAAAACATAATTGTTAGTTTGAGCAGCGTATATATGAGTCAAGAATTCTATAGTGAGAGCCTTATATATAACTCTTAGATGAGACTTTATCTCTTAACTGTTGGATCAAAGTGATTAGTTTAATCTAACAGTTAAGAGATAAGACCTCACATAAGAGGCCATAGATAAGGCCCTCACTTGAGTTTGTTATATTGTCAAATGGACGGCTCAAGCACAACCCAACTCATTAGAATTGGTCTAGTTCGATTTTAGTTGGTAGTGCCCTTGTTGGGTCTTAACGGCGATTTTGGTCATATGATTTAATCCTAATCCTAAACCCTAAATTACGCAGGCAACACCCGCTACTAAATTTCATCTTTTTTTTCCTGAAAAAATGGAACATGCTTAAGCAGGTGTGGCATGAAATGGTTCCAAATATAAGAATCTCCAACTTGATGAACAAGGGCAGTAGCCCACACTTATGAGGCTAATGACTAGTGTGTGGGCAGCTCGTCTACTTTTCTTTCTTGTATCATCATATTTCTTCTCAATTGCATATGTTAACTCAACAACATCTTCTGAGACGTCCATGCAAATTGTTTACATGGATAGTTGTGATGCCTCAAATATTTTTTATTCGTCTCTGTAATTATTTCCTGTAAAATCTAGGACCCCATATAATTTTAAATTTTCTCAAAATCAACAAATGGCTTTGTACTTCATGTAACGTATAGGGACATATTAAGTGATTGACAAAAATCACAATGAAAACAAATTGATGCTCAATAGACATTGCAAAATTACGATTTTTTTGGCAAAAATTAAACTCGAGAATCTAGATCCTCAATTCTCATGACTACTTAATTTCAATAGTAATTTAGAGAAAGTTGTTCCCTAGTATTGGGCTACTTGGCTTGCCGTCACTACGCAATTGAGAGGGGCTATATTACCAGAATTCAAAGGCACATGGACATACTATCTCTCTCTGAAATAATATAAACTTCTTCTCAATATAAGGGAGCCAAGAGCTCAAGCTAGGGCTAAATGGCCGAAACTATTCTAAATCAAGTGTGGTGGCCAATAAGCCAATATGCTAAGGAGGCCAATTAGCCTACACCAAGTTATGTATTATTCTCCTCCAATATAATAAAATCACTTTATTTCAACTATTGTCTATTGTCCTAAACCCCTTCACCACATAAACCAACAATGATATCAAAGCGTCACATACCGCTCATCACACCTTACAAATTTCCATTTTCATTTCGGGGCTTCCAGTTAACCCTCATGTTGAAACTCTTATTGATTTTGTTCTGCATTTTTCCTTAGATGGCATGATTTCCAATTGATGTCTAAATCAAACAGTGATTATTTAAGTACTAGTGCAGTCTTGTTTAAGTCCAATTTGGAGATATGTCAATTCGCTTGTCACCCTTTCCTACCTGTAATATGGTCCATTTGGTTTCTTTATTGATTTCTTTAACTTGTATTGTCCAAATTCGGACACATTTCTATCTCATTTAATAGAAGTTCTTTTGGTCCTCTTACAATTTCAGAGTTTTGTTCATTGAGTTCTTACATCATGCAAGTGGAATTTTGAAGTCCTTAAGGCATAGAAAAGAATCAATCACGGCCAGTTCTCTACTTAGAGCGAAATGGCTTGAAAAGGAGTTAAGATTTCATAACACACGACTTCTATTCCAGTTTTGTCTGCAAACACATCATACAAAACACATACTAGCCCTTTAACGGGCTTCCAACATTTAACATCATTCATCTAGTTTAGATTAGATTAAAGTACTAGAATATCGTTCGTATCAAAAACAATAAATAAATACAAACCCACGCTTTTTGGGGTGAACAAATACAATACTAAAAAAACGCTAACCAGAGCTGCTGCTTGCTGGGCATTCTAATCTTATATATAATGCTCACACTAGCTCAAGATCTCATGAGATGCAGATAGTATACTTCAAAAATTATAACCTGTCTTCTTCATCAACCCAAGTTCTCAGTGAAAATCATACTAGTATGAAATTTGGATAAGACTCTACAAGGCACAAAGTCTCTACTAACAAACACCAATTTTATTAACCACAGATTTCCTAAACAAGGCTCAAACACCTAACAAGATGAAACCATCGAACACAAAACAGTTAACAACACTGTAAACAAAAGCAAATGACAGTGCTGGGATTAGACAATGGGGGCACACAGTCCATGCTTTTCATCATATTATGAAATTATTGACATGAAGGGATAGCACAAGAGGGACATATTATGCGAAATACTTCAATTTCCCTGAAGAATCGCCAAGAAACAGAAACATAACAAGAATATAGCACCAACTAATAACACATATAGAGAACTTTTTTCAAACGAAAATGAAATCTGTAAATTTTCAGAACATGTGAAACAATACAATACTTAATAAACTTGAATCTTATATTCCCCAGACTATTGAAGAGAACTGGCCATTTATGATCCACTACTAATGTAACAATTAGCTAGTAGAGAACTAAATACTAATTTGTTTCTGTTCGGATTGTATATATGTACTCACACAATTACCTCAAGATCTCAAATAGTGCACATAATCCTATGAAAATCATATTAATATGGGTTAAGGCAAGTGCAGAAAACAGATAACAGAAAATTCTCCAATTCACAATGTCTGATTTGGACTTACCAGGTTTGACATTAGGTTGTATGCAACCAGATTTTGACCAATTCCAAAAAGAAAAACAGGATTAAAAAGTGTAATGGATTCTCAATTAGACAATGAAATAGGTAAATCTATTATCTTTGTTTCTTTCTTATGAGGTCCATTTATCCACATATATTCCGCCAATATGTCAATTCTTTTATTTTAATACGACCAATATTGAAATCATGCAAAAACAAAAAAATTGAAAAAGAAAATCTTGGAATTCAAACATCTTTGCACCTGAAAATAAGGCTCACCATCATTCAAGATAAAACAAGCAATGAAGAATTGGGACCAAAGATTTCTTTAAGAGTAAAAAAAAAAAAAAAAAAAAAAAAAAAAAGAGTATATTTCAGGCAAATGCAAACATTTGGATGGTAACCTTAATATACTGTTATCTTGAAATATATATTGTTCAAACATCTTAGTACCTTAAAATAAGGCTCAAACATCAAACAAGATAAACAAGCAATGAAGAATTGGAAGCAAAGTGGACTTTAAACAAAGTTTTAAATGATCTTATACATAATCCTAGTGAAAACAAACCTTGGTCGAAAACTAACCCAACAACGAGGAAAAGAAAGCAAGGTATGTTTGAGGCACAGAAGATATAGTTTTAAAAAAAAAAAAGACAAGCGAACACGATAACCATCAGAAAATCAAAACACGAAGACAATATCATGCTCAATTACAAGACTTACAATGACAATCAGAAAATCAGAACCCAAAGAGTTGACAGCAGTAGTTAAGAAAAGAAAATTCTATTAAAAGCTAAAAAAAACAAGCTCTTAAAATGCCTGAATCACCTGAACAAGGCCCCAGAACATATACTGACCGAAATTGAATCAAAATCAATTAACACAATGCCAAAATTAGAACAGTCTACACACAACCCAAAAGTCCATACGATTTGGAAAATAAGCTTACTTAATGTACAAGTTTTTAAACTGTAGAAGGGTAAAACAAGTCAAATTTATGGTGTGCTAAGCCAACCTTACTAGTTATTCTACTCTGATACACTGTACACATAATACTTGGAAAACTCTTAACAGTTAGAAACTATAGATCAGGGATATTATAATTACAGACCAAACAGTAACAGAAACTGCGTCTGCTCCCCATTAGAAACTCTGCCCCACTGCAGGCTTAGGCACATCAGAAAGTACATGTTTTTTTTGTAAAGATGAGAACCAAGGATCCTGTTTAACATGTCCAAATAAAAATGGTTTCCTATTTTTATTGTTTGGAGTGCCTTCAACAGCTCTGGAAATTGTTTAAAACGTGGAACTTCAAAGGTTTCTGTTTATTTGATTTTCAGTCAGTGATGATAATAAAAGAAAATTTTAGTGGACTTAAATTTGTGCTCATGTACATTGACAGAAAATGTTTGAAATGGTGAAATATTACAATACCAAATGAACTCTAACCAGAGCTGTATACAATTTTATTTACCAGATACGGCAACTTAAATAAAAAATTCACTAGTGCTTGCTGGGCATTCTAATCTATATATAGTGCTCAAACTACATCAAGATCTCATAAGATGCAGATAGTATACTTTAAAACTTACTTACAACCTTTCTTCTTCATCAACCCAAGTTCTCTGTGAAAATCATACTAGTATGAAACAAACCTAGATTTTATTTACCATAGATCCCCTAAAAAAGGCTCAAACATCTGATAAGACGAAACCAAAGAACACAAATTGGTAGCATAGATTTCCTAAACAGTAGCAGCTCTGTAAATTGTTGCATGAAATGTCATTGATCTTTAAAACATAACCATAGTGACAGCAACATAAATGAGACCCCAGAAAAAGAAACAAAACAAAGAGGGAGAAATCTAAATGCCACAAAAGAAAAAAACAAAGAAAACACTGATTGGGTTATTTCATAAATACAGAGGAGAAATGAAGATGGTGTACCTGATTATCAGAGTCACGGAAGCAAATGCCACTGCAAGGTTTACAAGGAGGCACACTCCATAGTTTTCCTTCATATTATGGCATTATTGACGTGAAGAGACAGTACAAGAAGGAAAGAAAATTGGGAGGGGACTGACCAGCCAACAACCTTTGCAGCTGAACATCTTTAACAAGAAATCCTCATTAAATCAAAACCAACATAAAGATGCAGAAACATTCTTTTACAAGGAATAATTTGTTGCTCAAGATGCTAAATATTCTGGCTTGCATCATTATCATTCTTTATTAAACCAAAAAGAAGAAAGAAAAACTAGCACAATGATAAACTCAGAAAGCAATGTACTTGGAACAAAGAGAAAAAAACTTTATGAACAAGCACAGACTTTGCTAATGTTTCCAAGATATCTGGATGCCTAGGATTGCATCAGGCAGAGACAACTATATCCACACTGGAAACCTCATCTATAACAAATTAGAAAGTAAATCTTAAAAGAGATTCCCTAATAATAGCAAGATTCTAAGTTATCTATAACAAATTAGAAAATCCTCTTGAGATGGCTTTCAATGAAAGCATCAATTTGTGGGATGTGAATTCCACAAACACTTTGAGATGTCTCATTTAAAAGAATGCAACTGATTCCTTTGCACACCAACCTTCTCAACCATTCCTATTGATCTTCAAATGTGAATCTAAGCCAATAGCTCCTTTGTATCTCCACATGATAATCTTCACAGCATTATAAAAGTACTAACTTATCAACCCATGGTCTATAGCCAAGAAATCTAAACATGCTCAAAGATCTCATCGTCTTTTGAGTGGCATATATAGATCCCTCTAAGCCAAGTAGGAAGTATTTGAAACCAAAAAGAAAAAAGAAAAATGGATTATAGCACCCAAGACATCACTATAGAAGCTATTACAAAAAGATCACTGCACAAACCTTTTTATAGCTCTTTTAGAAATGATTGTGATACGTTATGCTATTTAAATTAGCAGTTTCTTAAGAACAATGTTAGCTAAGCCTAAAGAAAAGATAATGAATCATTAACTGTATGGAAGGTCACGAGAAAACCTATTAGAACAATCAATAATGGAATTTTCACTCCATTTTCCTTTTCAATTTAACAGAAACAAATATTATCTGTAATATAAAATCTTTAGCAATTTTACCTGAAATAGCCATGATATAAACCTTATTGAAGAGATGACGAAGGCAACACAACTCCAACAGCAATGCAAACTGCAAACTGTAGCAGCCACCAAGCCAAAAGAAATTGAAAGTAAAAACCATTATAAGGAGCAATCCCAAGCTTCTGTACTAGCTCAAACGTAATATAATATGATACTAGCTCAAACAGAACTGTCGCACTTAACATAAACAACAATAAATATGTATATATATATATATATATATAACCTCTCTTCTTCATCAACCCAAGTTCTCAGTGAAAATCATACTAGTATGAAATTTGGATAAGTGCTGGGAATAGCAAACTGAAAACTCTACAAGGCACAAAGGAGTCTGTACTAACAAACAAAAATTTTATTTACCTAGATTTCCTAAACAAGGCATAAACACCTGACAAGACGAAACCAATGAACACAAATTGGTAGCATAGATTTCCTAATCAGTAGCAGCTCTGTAAATTGTTGCATGAAATGTCATTCATCTTTAAAGCATAAATGTAGAAGTGAAACGGAGATGGGGTACCTAATTATCAGGGTTACTGAAGCAAAAGCCAATGCCGGGATTAGACGAGTGGGACACACACTCCATAGCAACAACCTTAGCAACTGAACAACTTATACAAGAAATCATTTTATTTGTACAGGTGCGAAACACTTATTCATCATTTCATTCCTTTATTAAATCAAAACAAACTTAAAGATGCAGAAACCTGATTAGCAGGAGTTTGGAATTGCTCTATGGTTTATGTTCACAGGGAAAGAAAGGCTGCTGCTGATGCACCTGAGAAGATGGGGGATTGTCTCCAAGTTCTTGATAAACTTCCATGTAATTTGATTTCAGTTTTATTGCAAACTTACATACTTTTGTCCCTCGTGCCCAAACCCATTTGCTCTCAGTTGCATTAGCCCTCAAATAGCAATCACACAAAAACTGGCACAAAAAAAAAAAAACCGAAATAAACAATACAAAGAGTAGAGAGAGAGAGAGAGAGCACAGTGGTCCACTTCATCTGACATGTACAACGTATGATATGATATGTATAATGTATATGGCCAATGAACATAGTATACACAAACACACACAACAGAACATACACACTTTTTCTTCTGTTGTATCCTGGAAAAAGTTCCAAGAAGTAAAACATTTTAGAGAAACGATATCGACATTTGAAACCTCATCTATAACAAATTATATCCTGGAACATACAAACATTTTATCTTATATGCATCATAACAGTGCATACTTTGCTAATGTTTCCAAGATATCTGGATGTGTAGGATTGCATCAGGCAGATACAACTATATCCACATTGGAAACCTCATCTATAACAAATTAGAAAGTAAAACTTAAAGATATTCCATAATAACAAGATTCTAAGTCATCTATCTTGTCGAGCAGTGGGTTAAATTCCAAATCTGGCGTCTCAACAATAAAAAATCAGAATTACTAAAGTATATATTCAACTACCATATACAACAAATAACAGAGGCAAGGTGGCTTGTAACCTATGCCTCATTTTCCTTGTAAACTCTAACCTGTATTTCATGAGCGGATCTCACCTTCCTCCCAATCGCTTTCCTGCCAGCAGATCTCGCCTTCCTCCCGATCTCCATTCAGAAAAGCCTCCTCGTCCTGACCCTGTAACTCGTCATCTTCTTTGAGGTACAAACCCAAATGCTTAAGGGGCAATCCAAGGTAGATCTTTTCACTGCCACAGCCACATATAATCTCAAGTTGTTTGAGATCCCTTAAAGGGTCCTCAAATTGGACTGACTTCTCCATGTTAAAAATGGCACATCGGGCCGATTCCCTTTGCTCCATCCGATGCATCAATTTACTCCTTGGTGGAGAATCAGGTAGACCCTTAAGTATCTTGTTTGCTTTTCGTATTGTACCTGAAAATCGCATCTTGAGCGACTGAATTCGCCTAGCCTTAAATGGAGAAAGATTGTCTGTGGCCTGATAAATGGCATGATGAACAAGGGTGCCCAAGTCATCATCTTTGGTTGACTTAACTGAGTGAGAATCAGAAACCCCAACAACCTCTTGACTTTGTATAAGAACCCTACAAGCAGAAGAGCTCTTGCCATTTGGTCTCCGTTTGGGCAGAGGAGGAGTAGGAGGAGGACAAGCAGTCTTTGACATTTTCTCCTCGGCTTCTTTCCATTGGGTCTCAAAAACCCCACTGAGATGCTTGGCTGCTGCACAATTTCTACTCCCTAGGGGGAAATATCTGAAAGCGTTTGAGAAGATAAGCCTGACATCAGTAGCAAAGCCATCAGCGCTGGAGTAGACACCCTTCTCCAATTTCGATTTCACAGTACCCAAATCCATCGGCCTCCAGATTTCGTCGAAATAACCCGGCAAATTCTCAGCCACAGGATCAACAATAGGCTTGTTGAAGTAGCTCGCATGGCCGAGGTTCATCAGAGAATCCAAGACTTTGGAACAATCCAACGTCTCTTTTGAAGCAGACGAAACCAAACCTTTGACTTTGCGCAGAGGAAGACCAACAGTCGACTTTTCCTTCCGTTGGGTCTCAGAAACCCTAGAAAACCTCTTCCTCTTCTGGGTTTGACAGACTTCATCAAAACCCTCTTCTGATTCCGGGTTGGCATTTTTTGTAGCAGACGAAGCCAAACCCATGCACAGAGGAAGACCAACAGTCAACTTTTTTTCAACGGCTACATTCCGTTGGGTCTCAGAAACCCTAGAAGACCTCTTCCTCTTCTGGGTCTGACAGATTTCATCAAAACCCAGATCTTCTGATTCTGGGTCGGCATTTTTTGTAGCAGACAAAGCCCAACCCTTGCGCAGAGGAAGACCAACGGTCGACTTTTCCTCAACGGCTACATTCCGTTGGGTCTCAGAAACCCTAGAAGACCTTATCCTCTTCTGGGTCTGAAACTGAAACTCAAAGGAACCAAATCCATCCTCCAATTGTCTGCGCTTTATAGCAGACCACGCCATTCTTGATTTCAGAACCCAAAATTTCACAGAGTCGTTACAGAGAGAGAACCCAGAAAATCACTCGCTCAATCGTTGAATTCAATAGTCTCACTCGATCGCTTTCGCTTACTTGTTGCAGAGAAACAGAGAGAGAGACAGACAGACAGACAGACGAAAAGAAGAGGGAATGTATTGTTGTGGCGCTATTTTGGTTTTCAAAATGTAAAATGAAAGCTCGGTGTCATAACTCGGTGACTCAGTTGCTGAGTTGTTGCGCGTAAAAAAGTAAAAAGTAAAAAAAACGTGGAAACGCCAAGACAAACAACCACGTCCAGCTGTTTTAATTAAATGCATATCATTAAACCCATTTAAAATCCCCACCAAAGTAAATTTAGGGTTTAGGGTTTAGGGTTTAGGGTTTAAGATAGTTTGATTTAATTTATCTATAATTGAAATAAATTATAAATGAATAAACATATTTTACAGATCATGTAAAATTTTGAGAAAATATTTTTCCTTTCCTTTTCTATTGCTAAATTGGACTTAATTTTTTGACTCAACTCACTCTATAAATAAATATATAGGGTACCCTAAAGGGCGTCCCTCAAATAAAATTATTTGAGGGATCCCTCAATAGAAGGGGACTGTATATATATATATATATATATACATTCGGTTAGTTGATTAGTTGAAAGATAAAATCAAAAGACACAAAATGAAAAATATTTTCACACACATAAAGGTAGGGTTAATTTTATTTTTGAGTTTTAAGAATTATTAACAAAATAAGTAAATAAAAATAGAACTCATATATGGCACATCATCAAACTTGATGTATTAGACTAATGTCAAAGTGGGACGTGAAAAGTGGGTTTAAGAAGCAACTTGGGTTAGAATCCCTTTGAGGAGCAAAGTAAAATTCGGAAAATCTACACAATAAAAATTTAACCTTATATAATCCATCGGAGTATACTAGAAGATATTATATGTTAGTACGAATTAGGGATGTGGCAAAAAATAACCAGCCATGTTAAACCAATACCTACAGTCTAGTTCGATTTTTACCCCCAAAAAACAAAAGTGTAATTTCGATTTGAAATGAACCAAACCGCAATTAGTTGGTTTATAACATTTCACTTATACATTCCATCTCATACATTGATATCACCCATTTAGTAGCAAAAATTAAAATCTTCACGTCATTCAAATTCAATGTTATATCTCTCAAAATATCACAATTTTCAAAGGTAAAAGACTTTGAGTGCTGCTAAACGAATCTTAAAATTAACTGAGTACACCTATGATCTAAGTACACCCTAATATTTTAATTAAAATGTAAAATTAACTAAGTACACCCTATAGAACTACCAAAAATACCCCTGATACACCCTAATACTTGTAGCATTATTTTTGTTGTAGTGGAGATATTGATAAAGCATTTGCTGTTGAGAAACACATGTTGGAGCATGGTGTCTATCCAGAAGAGCCTGAACTAGAGGCCCTCTTACCAGTGAGTGTGGGAGTCGGTAAAGGTGACAAGGTGTATTATATGCTGCACAAACTAAGAACAAATGTAAGGTGGGTCTCACAGTCTACTGCGAATTTAATTATGAACTGGTTTCATAGCAAAGAAGCTGCAAGAGTGGGAAAAATAAAATGGGATTCAAGAATGATAAGGGAGGCAATTGAGAATGGAGGTGGGGGCTAGGATGGGGAGGGTTGGTTGGAAAAAGGAAAATATTCTGTGTTGCGTACAACTATTGGAGCTGATGGCTTGTGCAAATGCTTTGGGGAAAAATTGGCCACAATTCAAATAAATTAATTAGATTCTAAAGTGTATAGAATAGATTGAAACCTTTATGTTATTTACTCACATCAAGAAACAGCAAGAAGCTCTCCAATCAATATGCAGAACTAATCAACATTGACAACAACCAAGTCAAAAGCACCCTTCTAAAAGTTGTCCAGTAGATGTGTCGCTGCTTTTTAAGCTGTCTAATCCAAGTTGCCAAGAAATAGTTCTGAGAAGAAAGATGGGCACCGAGTAATCTGCTCCAAGCCATTCTGACTCGCGGATCACAAAGATGGGCACCAAGTAATCCCTTGATGAGGGTTGAATATGGTTCGTAAGGTGTACATATTAAAATTATATTTGTTTCACAATTCCATATATCCTTTTTGGTCATTTTATATTAGGGGAAATCAGTAATTCAATATATACTCTTATAGTAGGGTGTACTCAGTTAATTTTAGGGTTCGTTTAGCAACACTCAAAAATTTCTCAACTGTAACAAAAAAAAAAACTGAACCAACCAGTCATTAAATGGATTAGTTTTATTCAATGATATAATTAGGTTAACGTCTAAAGCAAATTAAATCGAATCACGTCCACGCTAGTATAAAATTGTGATGCTTTTTTTCAATAACATGATTTTTTTTTTCAATAATAAGGGGAGATTCGAACCTCATCTAACATTGGAATATTATTAATAATTAACTCATGCTTGTTAATTATTAAGAACTAAAGTATATGTCTCACCTAAACATATATCCAATATTTAAATATAAAAAAACATATATGAAATATTTACTATTCTTCTGCACATTTCTAAAGTTGGTAAATTAATTTCTCAGAATAAATATAAAACCAAGGAATCCTAGCGATGTATGTTTTTATCTCTTGAATCTGCTGCGGTTCATAGCACCCCCTGGGTTTTAACAGCAAGAACAAAATATTATCAATAAAAATTAAAATGATTGTATGGCAGGACACCTAAAACTACAAAACCTAGGAGCTCTCTCATCCGATAAAGATTCAGATTATGCTGGATAATGTACAAGAAACAAAATTCATCAAGCCAATTACATACAACTACATATGCAAAGTGAGATTTTCTTGCATTTGTGAGAGGAAACCACCACATAATTCACCAATCATTCGACGCTTAATGCATCATACACTCGTAGGTAGGTTTCCTTGAGAAGAAAGGTGATCAGCAAAATGGACTCCAATCTAGATATGCATGTGTCATGGGTAAATAAACTCCAAACATATACAATACGCCGGTCATCTTCAAGCTAACCCCTGTTCAACTACATGTTAGCGTGCCCTATTTCTTACATTCCTTTTGACTGTGAGAAGACGCAAAACTCAAGAACCTGCATCTTGTGGAGCAAGACTAACTTGATTGATCATTTGTGGATCTGAATTAACTGTATCTTCTGCCGCTTGAGCAGAATTCTCTTTATCTGCTGCTAACTGGGAGGAGTCCTTTTCATCAATTGAAGCAGGAACAGACTTCTTTTGATCTGTTGCAGCAGGGACAGAGTCCTTTTGATTTGTCCCAGATGGAGTCCATTTGATCAGCTGCTGGTGGACGTGCTGTTGGTGAAGTTTGAGACCTTTTCTCTAGATTTGTTTCAGCGCTTTCATATTCGGAAATGAGATCCATGAATTCATTAAGCAATCGCTGTACTTTTCTATTTGAAGCCATTGCCGGAAGAATATCTTCTCGTAAGAGTTTATGTTTCCTCATTCCCTGCAAAAGCAGAAACACAAGGGGTAAATGTAAATAACGCATATAAACCTTCTCAAGGCTTAAAAAAAAACTAAAAATTAGTAACAATTAAGTAGCAAAGATTGGATGGCAAGAGTTTGTGCCGGGGTATATTGCAACAAGTCTGATACTTAAGATTGTATCATACACCATTGCAATTTCACCCTGCAATCAACCAAATTGCAGGTGAAACTACAGTAGATTTACAAATTTATCACAGGTACTGCTTAACCCTCAACAAGCAACCAGAATGAGTAAGAAAATAAAAGAAATTTGTACTGACTCTACACGAGGAGTATCTATTAGGGTCATATCTCAAAAAGAAAATTGCAAAAGAAAAAAGAGAAAATTAGGGGGCAAATGGATTGAAATTTTTTTGGATTCAAATCCCATTAGCAAAAGACACCTAAAGAATTGTTATACAAAGCCTTACAAGCACATAAGGATCCCATGCCAGGTTCTTTGGATCTAAAGGCGTATCCTCCACCATCCCAGTTGGAGGTCCAAGGAAACTCTCACAGACTTCTCGTAAGCGAGACTCATCTGCTTCTCTGAAATCAGTGTAAACATAGAGTTATAATGTATAATGCTACAGAGACTAAAGTTAAAAAGCATCAAAGTTTAGGATTGCTAAAGATCATAAACATCATAAAAAACACATACATACATACACACAAATTATATATATACACACACAAAGTCACAAATTTAGACACACATTTTCAACCTTTAGATTAAAGCAGTTTTAATGGCTAAGATTGCATTTGAAAAAAAGGTCAATACCCACAACTATATGATTAATTTCCCTTGGAAATAAGCCATTCTCTCGCACCTCTCCTCACAAATTTCAATGAGAAACCTTGTTTAATTTAATATGTTCTCAAAAGAAATAGTTTTCTAAAAAACATTTTATTTGAGCTGGAGGAGTACGATATGAAGTGAACAGCCATGGATTTCTTTCTTCAAAGGATGAGTTTTCTTTCTTCAAAGGATGAGTTTTCTTTCTTCAAAGGATGAGTTTTCATACCCATTTCTTTCTTGACCTGCAAGAAAAAGTTAGCTAAATATAAATCATTTGGGAGCATCCCCTCAATCTACTGACCTAGCTATTACCCAAATATACATAAAGTTTTACAGACTTTTCTTATCAAGTTAAAATCTTGTTTCTAATCTGGATTTGGAAGATAAGGATAACTTCTTCAATTTAATTTCTTTTATTTTCTTTTTAAAGTAAAAAAGAAACTTATATTACAAATTTATTTATTTTTTTATATTGAAGATAAGGATAACTTCTTCAATTTAATTAATCACTTCTCTCCCGTGTTTTCTGTTTTTATTTTATTTTATAATAAAATCCTTCTTCTTCTCCTTAATTTCTTCCCTGTAAAATATTTTCTTGTGCCATTCTGGAAATGATGAAGTAATACATGGATGACATGCACCCAAAACTGCAAACTTTCAATTTTCATTTTCCTCTTAATCTTTGTAATCCATCAGACTATAAACAAATATATTTTGGATTTGTCCTAGTTCCTGCAAGATACATCTACAGTCTGATTATCTAAGGCATGACAATCCTCTTTGGTGTGTTGTGCCAATTTTTTCAAATGATGCATAAGGAGAGGGCAGGACAGGGTTGGGTCTTGTATCTGTTTTATTTCTTTTCGTTTCTTCAAAGGTGGTTCCTCTTTCAATCTTTCTTCTCCTGAAGTTTGGCCATAGTATTGTGATTGTGAATTCTTCTAATGTCTTTCTCTTTTTCTGATAACTTTCATAACACAAAAGATAAGGCAAAATTTTTTTATTGGAAGTGTATATGCGGATGGGTGAGACCACCATCTACCTCATTGTTTTTCCAGAATACAACAAGGATTTTCGCAGAAACAATAAGGGAAGAAGAAGGGTCTTGTTTTTGTCAGAGAAGAAGAAAAGGTTTTAAAGGGAGAGAAAACAAGGGAGGGAGGAAAGAGAGAGAAAAAAGAAGCTGAAAAAGCTATTAAATATTGACATTCCCGAAAAGGGAAGAATACAAGGTGTAATAGTGAAAAAGTTATATTAGCATTCATCTCCACCGTTGAAAGTGGTTAGATCTAAAGGTCTTAAAAGTGTGTCAAAAGTTGTGTTAAAAATGTGTGTCCCCTGATCCTGACCCTATATATATATATATATATATATATATATATATATGACATCATATCTTAAGAATAGACTTTTAGAACCCCCCAGGTGACCAAAAAAAAAAAAAAACTAATAAAGAAGCTCTAGTAAACGAGAATAAGAAGGGGTATTTCAGATTTAAGGCTGTATCAACACATCTATCTCTTAGTTATACACTGCTGACAACATCGGTGCGTGAGCATGCACGAAATTTCAAACAACAAGAGGGAGAAAGAGAAGGAGAGACGGGGTTGAAAGAATGTCTTACAAGTATTCAATTCTAACACACTTTCAGTGTCAAACTTGGTAAAACAAATTGCACACCTTATGTTTTCTTCTGTAGAAGATATTGATGAATCAAATAAAGGGTAAAAGACGATGACACAACAGAAAAAAGCAGAAGCAGAGCATGCTAGTAGAAGTCAAAGAGAAGCACCACCAATGAACATTATATGTAATAATGAAAGAGTTTAACAACATTACTAGCAACGTGTTATGTATGTGCGAATAGAGCAACTCAGAGAAAAAGAGGAGGAAAAGAGGAGCAGCAGAGTGCAAGGAAGGACACCTAGGTATATTTACTAATATATGCACAAGGGAGGCAAAAATAAATACCTCGCAAGGAAGCGTATGTATGAAAGAAGGCATTGACGATAGTCTTTAGGGGACTTTAAAGCCAGTGAAGAAGCCAACTGAGCTTCCAAATGAGCACGTGTCTGCACTCCATCATCAGTCACCCTATAAGAAAATACAACTGGATCAATTCCAAGAGCAAGATATTAAACTGCAATGTGTCGGTCAGTACATATTAATATTATCTGAACAATTCCGCAATTTTAGTACACACCTACTCCAACCTGGCTTCCTGGCCACATATTTCCGAACATCAACCTGCAAAGCTGCCAGCTCACCCCTCTGAGTTGAACCCGAATGCCAGGAGCTTGAAAAATTTGACCCAGGAAAGCAGTCATCTGCAACCCTAAGCCAGCACATCAGGCCCATGTCAAAGAGGAAGGCATGGCGAGTGGCAAGAACAACAAGAGGAGAACCAGATCTTGATAGCTTTGCTGATATAACTTTGATCACACCTGGAAAGCATGTATAAAAGCCAACAGCCACAGTGGACAGGACGTTAAGCACATCTAAACATAATGCCGACAAGAATGGGCTATGCTATCAAGCAACTACAGTTGAAAAAAGACGCTCCATGTGTTGAAAAGACAAGTTCAATGTGGTACCTGCATCTTTTGCAGATGGGTTTGGGTTTGAAGCAACCAGAGATGCCAACGAATCATGAAGAAGACAGTTCCGCTTGAATAGATCCCACACATAAAAGGATCCTTTTCTTGTAACCAAAAACAACTTCCAGCACTCATCACAATCTATAAATATTGCTGCAGATCCTACCATCATAGTTGGCATAGCACGTCTCCCGCATTTTGTGTAAACCTACTCAAGGAGACCAAAAAGTTGACAAGTTATATATATCCAACCACTTCAAGCAAGCTTAGTGGTATTTTCACGTCTGCATATGACTATAACGAACATAAATGTCATAATGCTTGTCATGACCGCCAGAGTGAAGTTGGTGCATAGACTAACAGAGTCATGCTAATTAAGAATAAAAATTGTTGTCCTTTGAGCATTGGAAATATAATCCAATTTGGAAGATCCCATTAAAGAAATCATTGAAAAATAAAATACGCTTAAAATAGCATATCAAGTATCTGCATCTCTTTAACCTTCATCCTTTAAACTCACTCTCTTCTTCCAGTACAACGAATCACATATCAAACCAAGAGCTTAAGCCAGTCAATGATGGCAAAACCTTAGTTTTAAGGGTTTTGAATAGGCTTTAAAGGGAAGAAAAAAAAAAAATTTGAAGTTCTGAACCTATTAACTATATTAGCATCTTTCTTCAGCTACAACAATCATTTAAATATCAAATGCTGCAAATGCAAAAGAATGCTTTGACTTCAATGGTGATTCACAGAAAAAACATTTATTAGATGTTTGCAATTGTATAGTAAGATGTTGTGAAGTGCAACCACCAAGGAATATTATGCAGAATTTAACTTATTTTGAAATATATCTGTTAAGAATGGTTTAAACATGGGAAAAAAATGAAGAAAAAACAAAAATTAATGAGTACACATGCATGAAAGAGATATATACTAACCTGTATGCATCCATCCTCACAGCCAACAGCCCAAAAGTTTGCATTTCCAGCTAAAACAGTGACTTTCCCAGATATCCTATCCGACCAAAGAATTTGCAACCCCCTTGTGCAAGTAATTTCTGTTTCTTTCATGATAAATGTATTTCCCATGCCAACAATGTCGTTTGCAGCTTGTTCTCGGGGTTGAGCTTCCAAGCAAATTGGTACAGTATCTTCCCCTTCTTTCTTATCGAACACCCTAATTGAAAGAGCGGAACAAGAAGCGCCTAGCGAACTAGAAGCCTTGGCATTTCCCGACTGCTCCACAGTTATGCTTTCATCTCTGCCTGTGGATGCGGTAACCTTCTCAATAACCAGGCTTTTGGTAATCATAGCTCTAGCAGTGACCCCATGTCCCTCCTTTATTTCAGTGCTCCTACCAAGCGTTCCCCTAACAGAACTGTCTCTAATGCTACTATCAGCAGCGGCTAACCCATTATCATCATTTTTTTTATCAGAAGGCATAGGAGGGAAGTCAAGAGCCTGCGACTGAGGCCCAACAGATATATTTTCCTGCTGGAGAGGCACCCCAACAGCTTCTGGAATAATCCTCTTTCTACCATCAGGCCGTCTATATTCCCTCTGCTTCACAGGACTAGAAATTCTGGCAGACAATGAAGCCTTATTTAAACCATCAACAGAAGTTTTTGTTGCAACCCTTGCATCAACAGAAGGTTTTACAACTGTCTGGTTTTGCTGATCCAGAACCACTTTTTTGCTTGGGGCCTGCTTAGCAGAGGCTGCTTCAAGCAATAACTGTGCTGGGCTTTCTGCTAAATTTGCTTGCCGACCTCTAACATCACCATAACGACTTCTCTTCAATTCATCCAGTTCAGCATCAGTTAACCTATTGCCAAGCTCTTTCACCTCAAAATGGAAAGTAGCCACTGACCCATCCAAAGAACATGCAAAAAGTGAATAACCATCAGGGCTCCTGTTTCCATAAGAAGAAAAATAACATTACAGAACAGAACAACACACAAAAAAAATAAAAATTTGCTATATCAAAATGAAAAAGAATATGCAGACAACCTAATGGTAAATCATTTTTCTAGAAATAGCAACCATACCAGGATAAATCCACAACACTTTGAGTAAAGAAATGCTTTGCTACAAAGAGAGGCCGGGGACTTGCAGTTGTCCAGACAGTTATGGTTCTATCCTGACTCCCAATTGCAATGACATTGTAAGGTTGTGGTTCTTTCTCTTTCCCACCCATCTTTGAAGCCCCATTAGTCCACCCCACAGGTGCTGCTTTTTCCTGAGCATTGGAAATATTCCTCCTAAACATTGAATGATTAAACTTCACTACGATCACGGGGGCATTATGTCCTAAGAAGTCAAATGTAGCAGACCATTCCCCTCTCTCTAGGACAGGTGCAGAATGCCTTGGTTTCTGGAACCCGTGAGTGGTAGTAATGAAGTGGCCACAAGGGGACCATCCCAGCCGCCTGAAAAAGGTAGATCCAAGCTGAAACAACAAACACTTGTTAGACAATGATATTGGAACCTGTATAGAGACAAACTTACACGATTGACATACTGATTTTGCCCAGTGGCCGTCTGTCCTGTGAGCAAGACTCCAGTCGCTTGTTCGCCAAATAATTACAGTCTTATCATCTGATTGACTTGCTATGAATGAACCAATTGGATCCCAAGTAACTCCTTTAACCAGGCTAGAGTGACCCCTTAGAACAGCAGTGCAAATACCATTGCTCATATTCCAGATGTGTATAGTGTTATCTAAACTTCCACTGGCCAACATCGAGTCATCCGGAGACCAATTAAGATCCACCTACTTTAAGCATGGAAAAAAAAAAGCACCTCAGTAAGACCCACCAGGAACTATACAAATCCACAGCATTTATTTAGGAGAATATAAACGAAAATCAACTAAATTAGCCCCATTTTTTTCCTTCATAAAGGCAGCTGAAGAAAAAAACCATACATTATGTCACTCTTCCAGTAACTTCAAAAAACAAATTTACTGCAGGTCAAAGTAATCCCAAAAGCCAGATGACTTGATTTTTTGAAAACAAAAGGTGGATCGTAGTCATGAAGCAAAACACACTCCATTCGAAAAACTATAGAAAGCAGGAAATTGTTTCAGGTGATCCAGCTATCGAAATGGTAAAAGCAATTTCATTACCACATCTGCAGTATGCCCTCTCAAAGTCATTGCAACTTTCCAATTCTCAACATCAGGGGGCTCCCCACTACCAAACTCAGTGGTTCCTGAACCAGGCTTCCTCTCATGAATTAGAATCACTTGATCATCAGATCCTGAAGCAACATACCTACCATGCTTAGCCCACCTAACACAGTTCACAGAACCAAAGTGATCACGGAGAGTTGCAAGTAGCCTCTGGGATGATTCTTCATTTTCCAAATCCCTGCCAAGGGATTTCATGTTCCATACTCGCACCTGTAGTTGGCAAAGTAGGGACGAAGCAATCAATTCCACAGTATAACAAATGATGCCATGCAAAGTGATGCAACAAAGGCGCCCATAAAATAAATAAATATATATATATATATATATACATCCATCAATTTGCATATATATATATATAGATCCATCAATTTGCATGTATGTATATATATGTGTATGTATGATGTATGTATGTATATATATGTATGTATGTATGTATTTGACTACATAGTTTAAATTGTTTAAATCAAACATCAGGAAAAATAAAAAACAGAGATTTATTACTTCGTGTTACAGATTGTGAGGAAAAAATAGTGTGATTTAGAGAGTGAATTTAAAATGACGTATTTGAATTCCACCCTATTTCAAATAGTAGATTCCATAACATTAATACTTTTAAATTGCACAATTTTTAATAAGAATTCAGAGCCCTTGTAAACTCACAATCCAAACACAACAGTAGACACAAATTCCAACCTATGTCCATCAAAATATCCACCAACAAGGCAGATGATATAATTGAAGATTCTAAAAACTAAGCAATATAAAAGCAATATAAATGTATTCTGGGGTTTTCTTTGCAAGGGTCTCTGAAAACTCAAATGTCTGGTCTGTTCAATATTTTCCCAACCAAACAAGGCAAAGGATACAATAGAAGATTATAACAACGAAGTAAAATAAATGTATTTTGGGGTTTTCTTTTCCAGGGTCTCTGAAAACTTAAATGTCCCATCTGTTTAATACTTTTCCAACCAAACAGAACAATAATGACGAGAAACAATACATAGTGAACGGGAAAACTTGTAATGTTCCCCCCATGAGTACAGGTTTCTGATTCTGATATATTGGAGGGAAAAAAAACACAATTAATTTTTCTTTTTAATGAATTCCTACATTTCCTAAGCAAGCAAACAGAGCACAAAGGAGGAGAGAAGTCGCACCTTGTGGTCACCCCCACCAGTGGCCAGCCTAAGTCCACCAGGCTGAACATCAATGGAGAAAATTTGCATTCCCTCGTGCCTAATCCAACTGGGCTTTTCTGCAATCATCTCTTCTACTTATTCGCAGAACCTACCTAACACAACAATTCCACCTTATAAGCTCCAAATTCATACTTCGGAGCAACAAGAAATCACAACTGCCCAATGAGCAAAAGACACATTTGAGTTAATGAACCAAAAAATAAGCCAATGAGCAAAAGACACGTTTGAGTTAATGAACCAAAAAATCAGTCAATGAAAGGAAAAAGGAAAAAAAAAAAAAAAAACCCTTTCTTACTTCAAATCCTACTAAACATGTATGCAAATTTAGGATTTTTGAACCAAGATAAGAACTAGATAAAGTATCTCAGAAAAGAAAAAAAAAAAGGGCATCTGAGCAAAAGATTATGCAAGATTCAAGGATTTGAAGCAGGAAAAACCTAGGTTAATGAAGCATAATAAGCAAAACCATAGGATTTGGGCCAAAGGGGCAATAGAGAATAAGATCAAGGGGTAACTTCTTTATGCAAATTGCAAACCAAGATGAAGTTTTTGTATCATAAAAACTATTTGTTTTAATTACAAATTAATTGCATAGAAAAAAAAAAAGAGAAAGGCCAATTAACAAGATACCGATCTCACTCCTATACACATAGGATTCTAAACTAATTTGAACCATGTCCTGTGCATGTGTAAATATGCAGTATTTACAGACAAAAGTATTCGGTTATTGGGAAAAAATCAATATACTTCTAATGTCGAATCAGGATCAACTAGGACACAGAAATAAAGCATTGGTTGAAACTCTTCTTTGGTGTTAAGGTAATAGCTATGTACGAATAGTCATCGACTCCCGGGAAAGGGTAGAAGAATGGGACCTATTATGGGGCATACAATGGGGCAAGAAACTCTGGGCATCCATTTGACGCAGGAGAAGCTTAAAACAAACTCAATTGTAAACAAACTTGAAACAACTTGAAGAAGCCTCAAAGAAGCTAAATTAATAACAGGGCATCCTCAGATATCAAAATCCAGCGAAAAAATCCCTACATAGGAACGTTGAATCCAAACTCCAAACTAACAAAATGAAGAACACCATCACAGGTTGAGCATAGGAAAATTAGTATTAAAAATCCATGAAGCATTGTATACAGAATCCACAATAACCCAAAACAAAAACAGAAAATTCAAACCCGCTTGAAAACCCTAGCTTGGAACTTTGAGTCTGACCTCAAAACTAATGTAATGCAGAGTACCATTGAGCATAAATCAATCAAATTACAAAACCCATAAACCTCCGTTTACAGAATCTCAAAATCACTCCAAAAAATAAATAAATAAACAGAAATCCCCATATATAAAAAAACAAAAACAGAAACAAAAAAAACTGAGAGGATTGAAAACCCTAAAATCAAAAGATTTTAAAGAGACTGATTATTTACCTTTACGTGAATGAAGAAGCCAGAGTTGAGAGAGAATGAAGCTTACGAGCTTGTGAGCTTGTGAGAGTGAGAAAGCAGTTAACTTGCGAGGTGAAAGCCCTCCCTTTCCGTCCAGTAGAGAAACACGGGGATAGGCTATGTCAGTTTGAAAGAGTACCAAGGGTATTACCGGTATTGTGAAAAATATTTTGCAAATCAACCGTCAGATATATCCAACGGCCTCAATAGGTCCAGACGAGAGAAGGGCTTCATATACGAAGCAAAATACTCAGAACTCTGTGAGCTTCAATGTGCTGAAGCCTGAGACCATGCGTCATCAGGTTGAGGATTGAGAGCAGTACCAACCAAGTGAGTAAGCCCCTTTTGTAATACTCCAAAGAATAAAAATAGCTGCAAAACTAAAGACCAATTTCTTGATTTATTTTGTGGTTTCAAGCAGTTCTTCTTCTTCCTTCCCTTGAAATGATTAGCTCACTGTTCAGAGCAAGAAAACCCATAACCCCAATCGCCAGAATAGTTCCCATAAACCCACAAGTTTCACAGAAACTCACTCCAATCCCACCATCAATCCAATCTCACCAAAACCCATGTGCCCAACTGCCCCATAGCCAAAACCCTTCAAGGGTTTTACATAATTGTTCATTTTCAACCCAGTCCTCCACAGTGGCGGACGCACGTTGGGACAAGAGGGGTCACACGACCCCTTGGAATGCAGGAAATCTAGCCGTGGACTCCACCAGCGACCCCTTGGCCGTTAGCTGAGCGACCCCTTGTGTGCAAGGTGCGCGATGAAAGTCCCCTGTGGGCTTGCCTTGCGCTGCTCTCTAAACTTTTTCCAGACGCAGCTGCTCGGATCTGGCAGCACCACGACTTGAATTTTTTTTGGGTTGCAGAGACAGCGAAGAAGATGATGTCGGTGATTTGCCTAGCTTATGCCTCATTTTAGTTTAAACTCACCGTTTCACTAGTTCTAGGTTTTTTAAAAAAGTCTGGGCCATGTATAAGTCTGGCCCAAATGTTTATTAATAACCTATAGGTCTTTTTAAAAGGTTTGGCCCAAATGTTTTTTAATTAAACCTTTTAGTCTATACCCAGTGACATATTTAACTAATATATTAGTACAATAGCAATTTATAAAAATTAATAAATATATTATTTTAATTTCCGTATACGTACTCATATTCTAATTTTTAGATAATTAAATAAATGTTCTATCTTTATGCTTTTTAGTGTTTTTTTTAATTAAAAAAATTTCAACACTTTTACTTTTTGACCACTTAGATCGAGAATCCTAGATCTACCACTAGTTGGGTTGTAATCAGGAGGTTTTGTCTTTTGTTGGATATAAGCACCATCTTTCATGGTTGATTTCTACTGTGGTTCCTCTAAAGACTTCCATCCTCATTATTCTGGTTATCCAATGTCAAGTAGTATTGCTGGAAGTCTGAAACCTTCCAACTCTTAGACAGATCTCAGTGGGGATCATGATAGTCACGTATACGGAAATTAAAATAATATATTTATTAATTTTTATAAATTGCTATTGTACTAATATATTAGTTAAATATGTCACTGGGATTGAGAGTACGTGGAAGTAGTTGGTTCAATCACATGAAATGACTAGCTTTACATTTGATTGGTCAGATTCGGATATATAAAATCAACCAGTATTTTTTGCCATCCAACATACTGATTGAGACAGTGCCACTGTCTGGTGTGATGAATTTTGATCGATTTTCACTGGTTATTTAATTTACATTGCATTTTTCTTGTGTGAACTGTTGTAAAAGTTTGAAAGTGGAGCCCACAGAGGAAGTTTCCTTGCATCTTCCAGGAACTTTTCCTTCCCTGTATTTATCAATTCAGGAAGTTTCCTTGCATCTTCCAGGAACTTTCCTTCCCTGTATTTATCAATTCAGGAAGTTTCCTTGCATGTTCCAGGAACCTTCCCTTCCCTGTATTTTACCAAAACCTTAGCCTATAAATAGGCATATCACTTGCAATGGGAAGAGTGACCAACGGAGAAAAGAAAGAAAGGGGAGAAGAGAAAAGAGAAGAGGAAAGAAGAGGAAAAAGAGGAGGAAAGATAGAAGAGGAAAGAGAGAGAAAATTCAGTGAGCCTCACATATTGTAAACTCTAAAGTTGTAGCCCTATTATTTTATATAGTGAAAAAGTTACTGTTGCTGCTCTCCGAGGACGTAGGCATAGCCGAACCTCATTAAATGCTGTGTCTCATCTACTTTACGTGCAGCTCAATATTCATACATATTCCAGGTTATTTTTATAACACGTTATCAGCACGAGAAGCTCTCAGGTATAATTTTTGTGCTGCACTATTATCTATACTACTAACCACCAGTGGCGGATCTAGAAATTTTGTTTGCAAGGGTCAACGTCTTACAGGTGCGGCTCATTGCCCCCATGTCTGTGTTGGCGGAGCTATGTTTAGATCGATAGAAAATAGAAATGAAGATGCCATTTTATTTCTGAGTTTGAAGAGATAGGTTTAAATCGAGAGAAATGGAAAGGAAGAAAATTGGTGGAGCTATAGTTTTTCTCCCATTGTTTTCTTTTATAGACGTCGATTATGACCCTCGAGCTTCACATTGTGGCATTGTGGCTTTCCGTCTCCGTAATTTCCACTTCGTGTGTGTTTTCTGACTTTCCACCTTCAGCTACACACCCATGACTTTCTCTGTCTTTTAAAATTTCTGGATTTGTGTGCTTGCTTATTTAATGAAAATGAACATACTTTTAATTACCTGAAAAATAAATGAACATATTTTTGAGTTAGAGACTTAGACCAGCCCGTTTGACCCCAAAAAAAAAAAAAAAAAAAAAAAAAAAAAAAAAAAAAAAAAAGACTTGGACCAACCCGTGGTCCGTGCATTTGGCCTACTTTTCTTTATTATTTTTTTAGTTTTTTGTTGCTACAATTACATGCCCCTCACTTTGGGCTTAGCATTGCATCAGTATCTTGCCTACCATTTTTATTATTTAAGTTTTTGTTTAGTCCAGTACATGCCCATCACTTTGTGCTTAGTCTAGGACTTGGTTCGAGAGCTCCTTCGCATTGACAGCAGCCACATCATCAAGCTCACGACCTCCAGCCACAAGCAGCAGCTGCTGCTTTCCACCACCACCACCACCAAATGAGACATTCTTCTTCTTCTTCTTCCTTCTCATCCCTCCTCTCCATCTCCCAGCCTCGAAAGCCCAGCACTTATAGTCCCACCCAGCTGCACACAGGTTGCCCCTTTGGGGCATTTCATCGAACACTTTGCGAGGGTCAAGTTTGGCTTCTCTAATGGAGGATTTCAGAGGTTGCAGGGGTCAATTGACCACCCTTGCTCCTCTGTGGATCCGCCCTTGCTAACCACTAACAAAAATGGACCCTTGGTAATACTAAACATATTATCAGTGGGAGACCGTTACTAATACTAACTTTTTTCTTATTTTATTCGGTGGTGGTTTTAACCCCACATTTATTTACTGTATGGTGTAGGTTTATTACCCATACATGCACCTTTACTTTATCGCAAATTTATTTTACCGTATATTTATTTTATTTACTGTATGGTGTAGGTTTATTACCCATACAACAGTATTTATTTAAAAGGGTGGTGCGGGTTTATCGTCCACGCCTTTGCTTTTATTTAAATGTATGGAGCAGAATTAGTGCCCATACAAGCACAATTTACTTTACCGCACATTTAATTTTATTTAAAGTATGGTGCGGGATTAACGTCCATACAGCAAGCAATTTAATTTATGAATTTAATTTACCGCACATTTACATTTATTTAAAGTGTGGTGCGGGTTTATCGTCCATACCAGTAATTTATTTATCAGCAATTTATTTTATGGATTAATTGTGCTGTATGATGAGTTTTTCTAGTATGCAGATCAGGACCAGAAGTTCCTTGATCCTCATCATACAATTAAATTAGGACTTGAAGATCCTTGATGATGATATGAGAGCTGGCAGTCTCTCCGGTACTGTATTTGTAAACATGTGATTAGACTTAAAGGTCCTTGATCCCGACATGTAAATAAGGACCTAGAGTTCCTTAATGATGTAACAATACCGTATTGGTTCATGGTGCCGTACACATTGATGATAACTGTACTGGCAGATGAATAGATATGTATTCATGACTTGATGAATAGTACTATTCACATGAATAGTGACGTATGCATAAATATTAACCATTTTGGGTAAACCGTCACTATATACAAAAGGGAACCTGCAGTTCCTTAAACTCATGGATGTGCAATTAAATGAGATGCCAGAAGTTCCTCAAAATATGGACAATTATGTAAGGGCTTGAAATCCCGAAATATGTGGCTTTGACCTGAAGTTCAAAATTTAACAGTGTTGAGAACCTGAAGTTCCAACAATTAAATGGACAACCCTTGATGTATTATTGCAAATTGTGGTATGCCACATATTTCTTTGGCATAAGAAGATGATGAATTTAAAGTTCGATTTTGTTATAATCGACACCTCAAGGAAGAAATATATTTTGTGAATTCCGGTTGTTAAGAATACACCGCGAAATGGATAATATTAATATAAACCTCAAATAAATGAATTGAGACTCCCCCATATTTTGTTATATCTGGGCCGGAAGCCCATGGATCCAAATATATGAGAGATCCTAAACTTGAAGTTGTGGGTATATAGTAGTTAATGCTCTTCACTACTATATTGCGATATTATCATGGCTTTTACTCAATTCATATTTCATGTCCATTTGAAAAGGGCAAATAAATTCTGAGTTTGTGCCCAGGCCATAAGTTCCGGGCTACCATACGTTGAAATATGAAATTTGGGAGAGTCGATGTGGTTATTTGAACCTATAAGGCACAAGGTTCCAAATCGTCATTTTGAAAAGACGTAAAAACCACAGGTGCAAGTTTAAGAATATGCGCAATTATTATAACAGGAACATATAACAGATAGATTTTTCCACCTGCAATGAAGGTGCAGGCCCTGTGAAATCTATAAAAAATTACATTATGTTCTGGAAGCCTCTGCAGGAAGATGACGGCGCCTCTTAAGCTTAGCCATGAGCTTCTCGTGGTCTCCCAAAATTCTTTCATTGGAGACCTGCAGCATGTCTAGCCTTCTCAGTGTATCAATAGAGTACGAACTCACCAGTTTCAACAAGGTATTATTCTCTCCTTTAAGTTTCTCAACCTCCTGTTGAGACTCATGAAGCATTCTTTGGAGAGACGAATTTTCAGTAGCTAACCTCTCAACCTCGTTTGCTCTGGCACGCAAACGATCAGCCATGTTAGAAACAGAAACAGCACTCTGAATGCTAAAAGCCATTGAGTCATCAATAGCCTCTTCCTCTGATCTCCCTGTCAACAACATTTCATCCATTGGAATAATGAAATTCCTAGCTACTATGACAGCAGTAGCATCATTCATCATCACAGAATCATTAACTGTGAGATGACGATTTTTGGATACAAAGGATGGACGCCAAACTTGGGCGTCACTGGTTGTTGTGGGAGCATCATTTAAATTGAAATAATTTGGGCAGGAAGAAGAGGAAGCCATTTTTTTTAAGAAGGTTTCGAAGAAAGTCTTAGAAAAACTAAAGGTTCGGAAAATGAAGGAAATTGAGTTGAAACGCAGTTTGCAAAGGCAATATCTATAGACGAAAATGTGGCAACTTTTCAGGACCCCAATATCTTCTCGAATCCCCATATTATCTTCTTCTTTCCCAGAGTCCAAAACTTCACGTGGCCTCTAATAATGCCTGTCGGCAATATCTTCTCGAATCCCCATATTATCTTTTTCTTTCCCAGAGTCCAAAACTTCACGTGGCCTCTAATAATGCCTGTCGGCACTTTCGGCGTTTTTCAAAGTATTATTTTCAAAGCCGATCTTGCTTTACGGATTTCACGGAACTACTTTTTCAAAAGTATCCCGAGAATCTCGCAATTTTCCTATGGTTAATTTGAAATTCACCGATTCTACCTATTCATTGTATTTGTGTATAAATGTGTTACTAACGAAATTTTCTTTGCAGAAGACATCCAGTTTTCTCCATACCTAGTGATGCGATATCTACTTGTTTTTCTTATCAGTGAGCACTTAATATGCCTGAGAAGCAAGACTATCTCTGATCACACATTCAGGAAGCAAGACTATCCCTGATCATGTTTCCGCTACATTAGGGAACTGTGAAGGTGACCTTATGCTCCAATCTCCTGAGGTCTTTCTAGACTAGGAGAAATGAGAGCTTGTTGTTTGCTCCCACCAGCTTCCTTCCTTGATTGCTTACCTTACCTTGCAATTAATATCACAATCTTTTTGCATTTTTTCTCTTTTTATAACTCTCTGTTCATAAGAGATTTTATTTCTTTAGAATGAACATCTGAAGAATGAATCCATGCAGTGATCCTAACTCTGAGAGTTATTTGTTTTTGACAGAGAAGAGAATTGTGATTTTTGCTCTTGCAGGATATAACTAGACCATCAAGCGCTACATTATATTTACTAGGCTGATATGAGCTTGAATGATACTTGAGAAAAGTTTCTCCCACCTAAGGATGTAAGCAATACTTGTGTTATTTTATGCTTATATACCTATTTGATATTGAAAGGTAACCAAATGGGGAGATAAGTCCGTTCCAAAAGAATGGCTTGTATGTATCCATGAATTATTAACGCAAATTTTACAGATTGCAAGTTGGATACATTGATAATACACTGCACAGATTAAAGTCCCATAAGAACAAAATATGGGTATAGCAGTGATCAATATGATGCATGCCTATTGCGTAGCAAATGATATGGATTGAAGTCCCGAAAGGACAATCCTTTGACATGTCAATATTGATATTATACACGCCTAATGCGTAGCAAATTATATGGGTTAAAGTCCCATAATATGGGTTAAAGTCCCAGAAATTAATTGACATGTATGTATTAATCTGTGGCATGTCTGCAGCATGACAGATATATGGGTTCTAAATGTTCCAACTCTCTAAATAGAGATTATCCACGCCCTACTGTAAAATAACGCTCCATTGGAGGTTATAATCCACATTCTCACATAATAAAAGCCCCCTGAAGTGGCTTGGGTACCCAAAAGCAAAGAAATGCTTATAATTGATGCATGCGCATGCACATGAGAATGGTGGAATCATGAATTGATGAATGACAATTTTTTATCATGAATTGATGAATGACAATTTTTGGTTTTGGAGTAGCTACTCAAATCATCAATGGGCTGTGTTGATTGGAACCACGTTCAATTATTAAATGTCGACAATATCATTGGCCAAAATGGAACGAGGTAATTCCATTATAAATGAGAATGAACGTGAAAGAACAAACCCACAATACGAACCCCAAAATTTGTTAATACTGAAAGTTATACTTGGGTGTTCGGAATAAAAGGGAATATACCTACTTTGTATGACACACTGTTTCTGGCAGAAACAAGGAATGTTGGGTTTTCTCCATATTTACAGATTCAATTGTGCCCCTCTTATTACACAATTACGGAGACCAACATATTATCTTTAAGGGTTATTAATGCACAGAGCATATCGCCAGAAGCGATTTCCTAAGGATGTATAAATAGCTGGGTAAAAGCTATATAATGTGTCATAAAGTTTAATCCCTTTTAACCAAAATCCGTTGAGAGGATTGATATTGCATAGAGCAAGTCCCTAAAGGACAATGTGCTTGAAGCACAAAATTTGTACTCAATATTAATATGCATAAATTACCTCAGTGAGTACATTGATTATAATGTGATTGCAACACATTAAAGCTTCTGCAGAATTCATGAAATATTTGTCTCGATCGAGCATTATGCCAACGAAATTCTTGCTTATACTAAGAAAGTATTAAAGTATTTTTATGAGGATTATCCGTTGGACACTTTAATGATTTTCCGGAAGTATATTGGACCGGACATCATATTTTTCAGATAGGGCTCAACTCCATCACCATCATTTTGGGATGATGTGAGGTATATTTGATGCTATCTAAGCATAACACCATATACGGGCATATTTTTTAGTGAACTTATAAATAGCCCAAATGTTCTAAGATATGCGGACTCAGGAAATCTCTATGGTCGCTTACTGGAAAAAGCTAGTCATGAAGTTTTCAGGGGGAGATATTCATCAGGGGGAGCATGGTATTAATAAAGACCTTCATACACTATTGACTCACAGCAGCAGTGTCAACTATGATATTCAGACAGATGATCAACAGTATGGCTTAAAGATATTTTGCCAAGCATCAGGGGGAGCGTGCTGTCAATACAGACCCTTACACACTGTACTCTTTTTCCTTCGTCCAGGTTTTTATCCCACTGGGTTTTTCATGGCAAGGTTTTAACGAGGCAGTGTCGCACGCGCGTCAATATACACAGAATTTTATGTTACACGTGATTATGTACTCTTTTTCCCTTCGACCAGTTTTTGTCCCACTGGGTTTTTACTGGCAAGGTTTTTAACGAGGCATATTCCATATCATTTGTGGTCTCCAAGGGGGAGTGTTGTAAAAGTTTGAAGGTGGAGCCCACAGAGGAAGTTTCCTTGCATCTTCCAGGAACTTTCCTTTCCCTGTATTTATCAATTCAGGAAGTTTCCTTGCATCTTCCAGGAACTTTCCTTCCCTGTATTTATCAATTCAGGAAGTTTCCTTGCATGTTCCAGGAATCTTCCCTTCCCTGTATTTTACCAAAACCTTAGCCTATAAATAGGCATATCACTTGCAATGGGAAGAGTGACCAACGGAGAAAAGAAAGAAAGGGGAGAAGAGAAAAGAGAAGAGGAAAGAAGAGGAAAAAGAGGAGGAAAGATAGAAGAGGAAAGAGAGAGAAAATTCAGTGAGCCTCACATATTGTAAACTCTAAAGTTGTAGCCCTATTATTTTATATAGTGAAAAAGTTACTGCTGCTGCTCTCCGAGGACGTAGGCATAGCCGAACCTCGTTAAATGTTGTGTCTCATCTACTTTACGTGCAGCTCAATATTCATACATATTCCAGGTTATTTTTATAACATGAACAACAGGTTTGCATGCATATCTAAGTGGGATCAAGTTTTCTGAGCTAAGCTAGTCAAGGCTGGCATATTCAAATTGTGATGCTTTTTTTCAATAACATGATTTTTTTTTTCCAATAATAAGGGGAGATTCAAACCTCATCTAACATTGGAATATTATTAATAATTAACTCATGCTTGTTAATTATTAAGAACTAAAGTATATGTCTCACCTAAACATATATCCAATATTTAAATATAAAAAAACATATATGAAATATTTACTATTCTTCTGCACATTTCTAAAGTTGGTAAATTAATTTCTCAGAATAAATATAAAACCAAGGAATCCTAGCGATGTATGTTTTTATCTCTTGAATCTGCTGCGGTTCATAGCACCCCCTGGGTTTTAACAGCAAGAACAAAATATTATCAATAAAAATTAAAATGATTGTATGGCAGGACACCTAAAACTACAAAACCTAGGAGCTCTCTCATCCGATAAAGATTCAGATTATGCTGGATAATGTACAAGAAACAAAATTCATCAAGCCAATTACATACAACTACATATGCAAAGTGAGATTTTCTTGCATTTGTGAGAGGAAACCACCACATAATTCACCAATCATTCGACGCTTAATGCATCATACACTCGTAGGTAGGTTTCCTTGAGAAGAAAGGTGATCAGCAAAATGGACTCCAATCTAGATATGCATGTGTCATGGGTAAATAAACTCCAAACATATACAATACGCCGGTCATCTTCAAGCTAACTCCTGTTCAACTACATGTTAGCGTGCCCTATTTCTTACATTCCTTTTGACTGTGAGAAGACGCAAAACTCAAGAACCTGCATCTTGTGGAGCAAGACTAACTTGATTGATCATTTGTGGATCTGAATTAACTGTATCTTCTGCCGCTTGAGCAGAATTCTCTTTATCTGCTGCTAACTGGGAGGAGTCCTTTTCATCAATTGAAGCAGGAACAGACTTCTTTTGATCTGTTGCAGCAGGGACAGAGTCCTTTTGATTTGTCCCAGATGAGTCCATTTGATCAGCTGCTGGTGGACGTGCTGTTGGTGAAGTTTGAGACCTTTTCTCTAGATTTGTTTCAGCGCTTTCATATTCGGAAATGAGATCCATGAATTCATTAAGCAATCGCTGTACTTTTCTATTTGAAGCCATTGCCGGAAGAATATCTTCTCGTAAGAGTTTATGTTTCCTCATTCCCTGCAAAAGCAGAAACACAAGGGGTAAATGTAAATAACGCATATAAACCTTCTCAAGGCTTAAAAAAAAACTAAAAATTAGTAACAATTAAGTAGCAAAGATTGGATGGCAAGAGTTTGTGCCGGGGTATATTGCAACAAGTCTGATACTTAAGATTGTATCATACACCATTGCAATTTCACCCTGCAATCAACCAAATTGCAGGTGAAACTACAGTAGATTTACAAATTTATCACAGGTACTGCTTAACCCTCAACAAGCAACCAGAATGAGTAAGAAAATAAAAGAAATTTGAACTGACTCTACACGAGGAGTATCTATTAGGGTCATATCTCAAAAAGAAAATTGCAAAAGAAAAAAGAGAAAATTAGGGGGCAAATGGATTGAAATTTTTTTGGATTCAAATCCCATTAGCAAAAGACACCTAAAGAATTGTTGTACAAAGCCTTACAAGCACATAAGGATCCCATGCCAGGTTCTTTGGATCTAAAGGCGTATCCTCCACCATCCCAGTTGGAGGTCCAAGGAAACTCTCACAGACTTCTCGTAAGCGAGACTCATCTGCTTCTCTGAAATCAGTGTAAACATAGAGTTATAATGTATAATGCTACAGAGACTAAAGTTAAAAAGCATCAAAGTTTAGGATTGCTAAAGATCATAAACATCATAAAAAACACATACATACATACACACAAATTATATATATACACACACAAAGTCACAAATTTAGACACACATTTTCAACCTTTAGATTAAAGCAGTTTTAATGGCTAAGATTGCATTTGAAAAAAAGGTCAATACCCACAACTATATGATTAATTTCCCTTGGAAATAAGCCATTCTCTCGCACCTCTCCTCACAAATTTCAATGAGAAACCTTGTTTAATTTAATATGTTCTCAAAAGAAATAGTTTTCTAAAAAACATTTTATTTGAGCTGGAGGAGTACGATATGAAGTGAACAGCCATGGATTTCTTTCTTCAAAGGATGAGTTTTCTTTCTTCAAAGGATGAGTTTTCATACCCATTTCTTTCTTGACCTGCAAGAAAAAGTTAGCTAAATATAAATCATTTGGGAGCATCCCCTCAATCTACTGACCTAGCTATTACCCAAATATACATAAAGTTTTACAGACTTTTCTTATCAAGTTAAAATCTTGTTTCTAATCTGGATTTGGAAGATAAGGATAACTTCTTCAATTTAATTTCTTTTATTTTCTTTTTAAAGTAAAAAAGAAACTTATATTACAAATTTATTTATTTTTTTATATTGAAGATAAGGATAACTTCTTCAATTTAATTAATCACTTCTCTCCCGTGTTTTCTGTTTTTATTTTATTTTATAATAAAATCCTTCTTCTTCTCCTTAATTTCTTCCCTGTAAAATATTTTCTTGTGCCATTCTGGAAATGATGAAGTAATACATGGATGACATGCACCCAAAACTGCAAACTTTCAATTTTCATTTTCCTCTTAATCTTTGTAATCCATCAGACTATAAACAAATATATTTTGGATTTGTCCTAGTTCCTGCAAGATACATCTACAGTCTGATTATCTAAGGCATGACAATCCTCTTTGGTGTGTTGTGCCAATTTTTTCAAATGATGCATAAGGAGAGGGCAGGACAGGGTTGGGTCTTGTATCTGTTTTATTTCTTTTCGTTTCTTCAAAGGTGGTTCCTCTTTCAATCTTTCTTCTCCTGAAGTTTGGCCATAGTATTGTGATTGTGAATTCTTCTAATGTCTTTCTCTTTTTCTGATAACTTTCATAACACAAAAGATAAGGCAAAATTTTTTTATTGGAAGTGTATATGCGGATGGGTGAGACCACCATCTACCTCATTGTTTTTCCAGAATACAACAAGGATTTTCGCAGAAACAATAAGGGAAGAAGAAGGGTCTTGTTTTTGTCAGAGAAGAAGAAAAGGTTTTAAAGGGAGAGAAAACAAGGGAGGGAGGAAAGAGAGAGAAAAAAGAAGCTGAAAAAGCTATTAAATATTGACATTCCCGAAAAGGGAAGAATACAAGGTGTAATAGTGAAAAAGTTATATTAGCATTCATCTCCACCGTTGAAAGTGGTTAGATCTAAAGGTCTTAAAAGTGTGTCAAAAGTTGTGTTAAAAATGTGTGTCCCCTGATCCTGACCCTATATATATATATATATATATATATATATATATATGACATCATATCTTAAGAATAGACTTTTAGAACCCCCCAGGTGACCAAAAAAAAAAAAAAACTAATAAAGAAGCTCTAGTAAACGAGAATAAGAAGGGGTATTTCAGATTTAAGGCTGTATCAACACATCTATCTCTTAGTTATACACTGCTGACAACATCGGTGCGTGAGCATGCACGAAATTTCAAACAACAAGAGGGAGAAAGAGAAGGAGAGACGGGGTTGAAAGAATGTCTTACAAGTATTCAATTCTAACACACTTTCAGTGTCAAACTTGGTAAAACAAATTGCACACCTTATGTTTTCTTCTGTAGAAGATATTGATGAATCAAATAAAGGGTAAAAGACGATGACACAACAGAAAAAAGCAGAAGCAGAGCATGCTAGTAGAAGTCAAAGAGAAGCACCACCAATGAACATTATATGTAATAATGAAAGAGTTTAACAACATTACTAGCAACGTGTTATGTATGTGCGAATAGAGCAACTCAGAGAAAAAGAGGAGGAAAAGAGGAGCAGCAGAGTGCAAGGAAGGACACCTAGGTATATTTACTAATATATGCACAAGGGAGGCAAAAATAAATACCTCGCAAGGAAGCGTATGTATGAAAGAAGGCATTGACGATA